>NC_136946.1:22254246-22336746 GCF_949987615.1 Pollachius pollachius | reverse complement strand
GGGTGGGGGTGTGGCCCTGAGCAGCTTGCGGCCACAGTACCATGTGCTCTGTTTACAATGGATGTATCGCAATGGCGAGGCGCACACAGCCTTTGGCCGTGTTCTGTAAATATTCTAGAACACTCCGGGTGCTCCGGCGGGAGTCTTGGAGCTCTATATCTAAATAATATCACATTATACGTAGATATCTAAATCATATAATATATATTATCAGGGCCAAAAGCTGTGTGAGCCTCCAAACGATATTATGAATCTCAAACGACCGCGTTGGGTTCTCCGACGTCTCTGGTTCTTCCACGTCCACATCAATCTGAAGTAGACTGAACCACGACATGGAGGAGAAAGAGAATGTTGACCGCGGTGGTCTCGCTGCCTCGGCAGCGGTCAGTGCTTAGGCACCACCGCCTCCTGCAGCAACGAGGTGGTGGTCCCTTGGCAGCGGGAAGCGGGGCTCAAGCGGGAGACATTCACGGGCAACAATCCCTTTCTCCTCCATGTCGTGGTTCATGTACTTCAGGGGGAAAAGCCAAAGTTCCTTTCCCCCAATTTCTCTCAACCATGGCTGAGATAACCCCCACTACGAGTCTCGTTGTGAAATACCAGAGACGAGAGTCCGACGTGTTATGCTCCATAACACCAACAGCAGAAGGGTTTTCCAAATAACAAGGAAGTGTACAGCACTTGCGTTACAGTCCTGGAGCTCTACATCTAAATAATATCATATAATACATAGAAATCTATATCATATAATACATATTATCATGGCCAAAAGCTGTGTGCGCCTCCAGACGATATTATGAATCACAAACGACTGCGTCGGGTTCTCCAATCTCTGGTTCTTCCACTTCCACGTCAATTTTAAGTAGACTGAACCGTGCGCTGGCGGCTGCCGGCTGCCCGCTGCCGGTTGCCCGCCGCCGGGCGGTCGTGCTTTGTGGCGATGGTGCTTTGTGGCGGTGATGCTATGTGGTGGTGGTTCTATGTGGTGGTGGTGCTATGTGGTGGTGGTGCCTCGCGGCAGCGGGCTGCGGGCAGCGGGGCACCGGTGGGAGACAATCCCTTTCTCCTCCATGTCGTGGTTCATGTACTTCAGGGAGTCAAGCCAAAGTTCCTTTCCCCCAATTCCTTCTCAACTATGGCGGAGATAACCCCCACTACGAGTCTCGTTGTGGAAATACCAGAGATGTCAATGAACCAACGTTTTATGCGCCATAACATCAAAGCAGAACGGTTATAGCAACTACAAAGCGCCACACATGTGACGCTCGCATGGTCATAGCTCATTGTCTGATTGGCAGGTCAAATTCTCTGGGCAGGCAAGGCAGAGAAAGGGGAGGTAACTTGGCCCCTTATGACGACATATGGGGCCACATTCCAAATCAGCACGCCTGAGCTTCCATTTTTTCAAAGGCGAGCAGGGTACCTAGTGCTCGTTTTACACCGAACACAAGTTTTAGCCACTGGGAGACGATAGGCAGGCTAGGGGAACTCATATTAATGTTAGAAAACCTCATAAAGTGAGATTTTCATGCCATGGGACCTTTAAGCAATAAAATACGCTGTCCTTCTCCGGTAACACAGTCGTTCGCGATGCCTTTTTTTTTGCTGTCTGCGGTCAAACCAAAAAAAAATACAGTGTCAGCGGCCGCACTTATCCCGCCTCTTGCGAACTTAGACCGTACGTCATATCCCGCCCCTTGCAAGCCCACCCCCCTTGATTCTACTGATGTCTGAATGACATCGATGTCCGCACATAAAGCATCAAGTGTGAATTACCCTCAGGGTCGAATCTTCTTATATACAAATGTGGCGAACTTAAAATTTTTATGCTTGCTTCATGAAGTAAAGAGAAAATTATTATGCTTGCTTCATTACGTAATAGGTGAACCAATATGTTATTTGTTTTAACATTATAGGAAAAATGTTATTTTATATTGCGCTCAGAAATTTCCACACACCGCACATGCGCACAAACATACACGGAAGCACAGACACACACACGTGCACACTAGAGATGGATTTATTGATTAATTTCCGCGAACCAGTTCGCGTGATTCAGTTCGCCAAGGGAAGTCGTTCGCGAATCGTTCGTTCGTTCAGTCGAGTTTCCGGTAGCGGTGAATCGAATCATACACGGTTCTCTGAGTCAGTCAGACTCAGCCCCTCGTTCGTTAGTTCGTTCGTTCGTTCAGTCAAGTTTCCGGTTCAGTCGAGTTTCCGGTAGAATCATGGAATAAACGGCTCAGACTCAACGCCTCCCTCATTCTCATTCTCATACGTCAACATTACAACTTTAAACAAACGCAGCGGGATGGGGGGTGTAGTTGATTATTGGATGTTTGACATATCAGCAAAATAATAGACTTGATTTAGCAATGATGGTGGGTGTCCCGGGTGTTTTAGGCTCCCATAAACAGAACCCTGTGCAGCCAAAGACTAAATCTAGCTGCCAAAATTAACACTGCCTTCAAAACGAGAGCTGGTTAATTGTGAAAAATGCATTAAACTGTCATCAGACAACGCAGTTATACGCTATTGTAATGACCTCGCCGGTGACAAACCAGGTCACTGAAAACCCGTAACCAACGGCAAAAAGCCACACTAACAACAACCGGTTACCCGGGCAACCCCCCAACCCGGTCCCTTCAACGTGCAAGCCCCCACCCTCCTGTTCTCCCAAGGCCCTCCCCCAGCTGACCTGATGATTCGCCCCCCACACTGATTGACAAGAAGAACATCCAATGCATGCACAGAGAACAACTGGCATAACGGACAACGAAATACAATGCAACACATAACACACAAACTCTTTAAATGTCCCAGGGTCGCTACAGTATAGACTCTAGAGTTTCTGGTATAAAGGCTGGGACGAATTTCAAATGATAAATATGTACACTTTATGTTGAAAGTATACTGTCGCGATTTCCATTGAAACGAATTGCGCGGTGAGTAGTCTTCACAACGAGAGCTGGTAGGTTGTGAAAAATGTGGTATAAAGGCTGGGACGAATTTCGAATTATAAATATGTACAATGCATCCTTTAAATACGTCCATGCAACAGATGGCCAATGTGAATAATAGATAGCTCGCTCACTAAGCCCATTTGTTTTTTCCCCATTAAACCTGTTGATTTCTGTTTCTCATTGACTAAAATTCAACGAGAGCGTCCTAGACTCAGTCCTAGAACAGCATACGATTGGCTGACTCTCGTGAGTCGTGACGTCTCTCTGTCAGTCCCTCCTCAACACTCACACAGTGAGTGAACGAACTGTCAGCGAGTCAGCGACTAGTGGGTCTGGGAGGAGTCGACTCTGAGAACGAACGAGGCGAACGAGACGAACTAAGCGAACGAGAGAGAGGAACCAGTTCAGTTCGTTCGTCTTAACGATTCGTTCATTCGAACTGATCGTTCGCGAACGAGTCAACACTAGTGCACACACCGCACGTCAAGACAAAGGCAGCAACACACTCGCCCAGGTAAGAGGTTATGTCTTTAAACATAACGGCTCCGCCATCGACCCACGCGCAGGTAAGAACACACACGCACGCGAACACACCGCAGCGACACTCGCCCAGGTAAGACGATATGTTTTTAAACATCTCCCTGCTATATAATAGCAGGCCTGTCGCACAAGTGAAGGAGCGTTCACATCCAACGCGAAGGGGCGACACGGTTCCGTACAACGTCAACGGAGAGACGTGAATCGGGCAAATTTTTTGCTACAGAAAACCCGCGACACTTTTGCCCGGCACGTGCGAGCGCGTTTACTGGTTTTGCAGCGCGACACTTTCGCTCGCCAGCAAAGACAGCCAATCAGCATTCAACAGCGTGGCCACTGAGGGACGTAACGTAACAGTCAATCAGCGTTCAACAGCGTGGCCACTGAGGGACGTAAACGTAACAGCCAATCAGCGTTCAACAGCGTGGCCACTGAGGGACGTAACGTAACAGCCAATCAGCGTTCAACCGGCCAACCATTCCCTGCGGTGCAGTCCGGGTTGAACCGCAGCATGGAGGAGAAAGGGATGGTTGCCGTTTGCCCTCCCGGAGCTCTATAATAGTATATAATATTATATAATTTAATATATAATATCAGGGCCAAAAGCTGTGTGAGCTCCGGATGGCCGTAGCGCGTGGGGATTGGGCTTCGAGGGGTTTGTTTACCGCCGTTGCTATGGTTACCGGTCTTGTGTGTTCCAACAGTTTATTGGCGTTGGTATCTCATAAATCTCTGTCTAATCAATACTTCATCCACTGCCTCTTCCGTGGTCATTACAATATAATGAACCGACCGTCGGGTTCTCCACGTCTCTCCCTCTTCCACAACAGGTGGAGACAGCGGTGGTTATCGGCCGTGGGGGACAATGGACAAAGGATGCTCGGTTCATAACTAAAGAGACAATTATTAGGCTTGCTTCTTTACGTAATAGCTGAACCGAAATGTTATACGTTGTAACATTATAGGCAAAATGTTGTTATATTATGCACTCAGAAATGAAATACAATATCGACTGGGGTTTCCACATTATAGCTATGGGTTTAATTACAACTAGAGGTGCACTGCGCGCGCTCATCCTCTAGTTGTAATAGTAGCAATGATAATGATCATTATTGTTTTTGTTAGAATTTGTGCTTCTAAAATGAATAATTGTAACAATAGCAATGATAATGATATTGATGACTGTAGTTATTGCTATTTGAATTAGTATTAATATTATGGACTTTGTGTTTGGTTGGCTGTGGGTCCTGTGATGTTTAGAGACGATGTCGTTCTGTTTTAGAGCTCTTATCTTCTGTATTCCTCTGTCCTGTTCTAGACTCACCGTCACCCTGGAGGGAGGGGAGAGAGCACTTACTGGGTGAACTCGGTGAGGGTTTTATCCAAGTTATTAAATCAATCGTGTCATTAACATTCATTTCAAAAACACCCTCTGCTTTTGTGATTCATATTGTGGTCTACTAAGGTCAGGTTTCTATTGTCGTCTATTAAGGTCATGCTTCTATGTGGTCTGTTAAGGTCAGGTCTCAGGGTTGTGTGAAGACCGTAAGATAAGCAGTTCTCTGTTTGTTCAGGATTTTCTTTTACATTCAACAGATGAATTTACACTTCAGGGCTGGATGTTTCACGACAAGAGTTTCTACCTTATTTCTACTACTAAGAAGGGCTGGAGGGCCAGTAGAGAAGACTGTCTGCAGAGGAAGGCAGACCTGGTGGTCATCAACAGCAGAGAAGAACTGGTGTGTGTGTGTGTGTGTGTGTGTGTGTGTGTGTGTGTGTGTGTGTGTGTGTGTGTGTGTGTGTGTGTTGGAGAGACATATTGTTTGTGTGAGTGAATAAGTAAGAGAGAGAGAGAGATTTTGTGTGTGTGTCTGGTGTGTGTGTGTGTACTTTGTGGTCATGACAACAAATGCTATTACCTTTGGAAACAGGTGTTTGTCAGCAGATTGATGGGTCCTTCCTGGATTGGACTGAGTGATCGAGAGACAGAGGGGACCTTCAAGTGGGTGGATGGTACCCCCATGACCTCAAGGTAAGGCTGAAGACTCTATTCAGCAGCATCTCTTCTCTGAGAGTGACAGAGTGACCTCCTCTGTCTCCTCCTCGTGGTTCTCAGTTGGAGACACGTCAAACCACGCGATGACGGCGGAGCAAGAGACTGTGTCGTGGCAGGGGAGGACGGCTGGTCTGAAGAACCGTGTTACAGACAGCACCACTGGATCTGTGAGAAGAGCGTAGACCTGGATCATCTGGAGGCTGAGCTGAACAAAGAGGGTCCGCAGACTTTGTTTGTGTTCATGAGTGGAGAACGGTTCCTCCTTTCTGTTCTCTGTGCCGTAGATACAGTAAATACACTCTTTAAGAGTTGAAAGGTTGTTGGATGTGTTTAGGTCTACTAAGGTAAGGTTTCTATTGTGGTCTACTGAGGTCAGGTTTCTATTGTGGTCTACTGAGGTCATGTTTCTATTGTGGTCTACTGAGGTCATGTTTCTATTGTGGTCTACTGAGGTCATGTTTCTATTGTGGTCTACTGAGGTCATGTTTCTATTGTGGTCTACCAAGGTCAGGTTTCTATTGTGGTCTACTGAGGCCATGTTTCTATCGTGGTCTATTGAGGCCAGGTTTCTATTGTGGTCTATTGAGGTCAGGTTTCTATTGTGGTCGACTGAGGTCAGGTTTCTATCGTGGTCTATTGAGGTCAGGTTTCTATTGCGGTCTATTGAGGTCAGGTTTCTATCGTGGTCTACTAAGGTCAGGTTTCTATCGTGGTCTACCAAAGTCATGTTTATATTGTTGTCTACTAAGGTCAGGTTTCTATTGTGGTCTACTAAGGTCAGGTTTCTATCGTGGTCTATTTACGTCATGTTTCTATCGTGGTCTATTGAGTTCAGGTTTCTATTGTGGTCTACTGAGGTCATGTTTCTATTGTGGTCTACTAAGGTCTGGTTTCTATCGTGGTCTATTGAGGTCAGGTTACTATTGTGGTCTATTGAGGTCATGTTTCTATTGTGGTCTATTGAGGTCAGGTTTCTATTGTGGTCTACTAAGGTAAGGTTTCTATCGTGGTCTACTAAGGTCATGTTTCTATTGCGGTCTCCTCATGTCAGGTCACAAGGGTCAACCCTTTCTGGGTTCACTTGCACTAGTTTCTCTTTGAGCTGCTTAACGGTTTTGCGTTCTTCTCTGCAAGCTCCGCCCCCGCCTCGTTAATCTCTGCGCTGGAGTGACTTCCCCTCCCTGGGAGATCTTTGTAGACACTGCTGTGATATTCAATCCTGTATGAAGAGGCAGGCGAGAATACTGGGGGTGAATCCCCTGGGTCGCCCTCTAGTGGACAGGTGTTAGGACAGAGTGAAGGGAGTGTCTGACGCTGCATCTCTAGATCCGTGTTGTAAACGTTCACTCCTCTCCTCCTGCTTTCTTCAGGTTCAGTGGTGCCCACGGAGGAGGAGGCCCCCAGCATCACAGAGTTCCACTCCTCTACCCACGTGTTGCCCGTGGGCCAAACGGCCCGCTATACCTGCCACGCCGGCGGCACGCCCGAGCCCACAGTAGAGTGGCTCCACAACGGCAGGCCCCTGGAGAGGGACGGCACAGACGACCAATCAGAGGCCTGGGTGGAGAGGGGCTTCCTCATCGTCAGAGGGGTGGGGTATGGCGTGAACACGGTCTGCTGCATGGCGAGCAACAGCGCTGGCATGGCCAATCACAGCGCTCAACTGCTTGTCTTTGGTAAGTCCTGGATCCAAAGAGAGGTGTTTGTTGATGATGTATTCATAATGTTGTTGATGATGTATTCATAACACTGTTGTTGATATATTCATAACACTGTTGTTGATGTATTCATAACACTGTTGTTGATATATTCATAACACTGTTGTTGATATATTCATAACACTGTTGTTGATATATTCATAACACTGTTGTTGATGTATTCATAACGTTGTTGTTGATGTATTCATAACACTGTTGTTGATGTATTCATAACACTGTTGTTGATGTATTCATAACACTGTTGTTGATGTATTCATAACACTGTTGTTGATTTATTCATAACACTGTTGTTGATGTATTCATAACACTGTTGTTGATGTATTCATAACACTGTTGTTGATGTATTCATAGCACGCACCCACGCACGCACGCACCCACACACGCACGGACGCACGCATGCACACACACACACACACAGACACACACACACAAACACACACATATACACACAGTCAGACAAACACAAACACACACACACACACAGATACAAACTATACTGTATATATATAGTGTGTATTTATACTATGTGTACTTATGCACACATGAATAAATACATGCCTGATGTATGAAGCAGTTCTATGGTTCATCAGTCCATCTCCAGCCTGTCTGTGTGTGTATGATGATATAGATATGAATCCTAGCCAAGTGCCCCCAGTGATGTGTATATGTATGTGTAGGTGAGCAGGTGTATGTCTGAGTAGATGTCTATAATAAATGAACCAGTTCTATGGTTCATCAGTCCATCTCCAGCCTGTATGTGAGCTCAGCTCCTTCAGTCTGTTCTTTACACAGGTGTCCCTTTGAAGGTTGAGGGCCATGTATGTGTATTGGGAAATCCAAAAGTGGAATATCTTGGAAGATGTTACAAATATTGTTTAGATATTTCATGGGTGTAATCAACTCATCATACTGAACATTTTGATGTATGATATGTTAATGTGAAGTAAATACTGAGGGAGTAAATGCACTTTATACATTTGTCCTCGTTTCAATGTTTTGATTGGGACAGCCACTCACACACACATGGGATTTCCAATCAACTTTAACTTTAATTATCTTAAACATAATGTGTCCTATTGCTTAGAAAATATACAGCACATGATTCCAATATAGTACCTATCATATATTTTTTTTGTCTTTCTATGTTAATGTTTGAAGAAGAGAGAGCGATCACAAAAAGAGTCTGAAAGAGAATAAAAAGAAGAAGAGCGCAGGAGAACAGTACTAGTGATGATGATGATGAGGATGAAGAACGGTTCAGCAGCTCATCATGTCTGGTTCTCCCTCAGATGCCTGTGAACTCACCCTGGACCCCAACACGGCCCACAGACTCCTCTCTCTGTCTGAGGACAACAGGAAGGTGACGTGGGTTGGAGAGGACCAGTCGTATCCGGATCACCCAGAGAGATTTGACTCCTGGGACCAGGTGTTGGGTAGAGAGGCTCTGACTGGCCGCTGTTACTGGGAGGTAGAGTGGGAAGGAGGTGTTGTTATAGGAGTGACATACAGAGGAATCACAAGGAGAGGAGGGGGTGATGACAGCGGGCTTGGACTGAACAACAAGTCCTGGGGTCTTTATTGTTCTGATGATCGTTACTCTGCCTGGTACAACCGTAGAGGAACAGCCCTCCCTCTCCCCCCCGCTGGCTCCACCAGAGTAGGAGTGTATCTGGACCGGCCTGCTGGCTCTCTGTCCTTCTACAGAGTGTCCCCAGGTGGAGGAGGGTCCTCAGACACACTGACACACCTCCACACCTTCTGGTCCTCCTTCACCCAGGAGGACCTCCTCCCTGGGGTCGGGGTATGGCAGAGGGGGACCCCAGAGGAAGAGGAGAGGGGGAGCTCAGCGACTCTGTGTCGGTTGTAGAAAAAAAAAAAGCGGGCGCGGGGGAGGAGGACCGTCGGCTGCAGTGCTGCAACACACACACACACACAACACACACACACACACACACACACACACACACACACACACACACACTGAGAGGACTGATGACTCAGTGTCTCTGTGGCAGTTATAGTCTCTCTCTCCCTCTCTCTCTCTCTATTTTTTTCTCTCTCTATCTATTTTTCTTTCCCTCTCTCTCCCTCTCTCTCTCTCTCTCTCCCTCTCTCTCTCCCTCTCTCTCTTTTTCTTTCTCTCTCTCTCTCTCTCTCCCTCCCTCTCTCTCTCTTTCTTTCCCTCTCTCTCTCTCTCTCTCTCTGTCTCTCTCTCTCTCTCTCCCTCTCTCCCTCTCTTTTTCTTTCCCTCTCTCTCCCTCTCTCTCTCTTTTTCTTTCCCCCTCTCTCTCTCTCTCTCTCTCTCTCTTTTTCTTTCCCTCTCTCTCCCTCTTCTAGACAGTATAGTATGATAAACCATGAAAAGACTTTTAAGATCTCCCATAGTTAGAGAAGCACATTTATTATTTGAAATGTATATAAAATACCTATTGATGGTAAATGTTTGTATATTTTCAGACGTCACCAGTTTTGGTCTTAAGGGCTCTGATATCATTTTTGTTATAACCCTGATTAACAACCTGATTTAAAGCAGATTTTATATTTTATTAATAATAACCAAGAGGTCTATGGGATAATGTTGCATGTTGTAAATTACTTTAAACTGAATCTTGATTTTTTGTGTTCTGATGTGAACCAAGCGTCCGCAGAACATGCTCAGTTATTAAAGATATGTGCACACCTGTTGATGATTTGTAAAGTCTGCTGCTTCTATTGTTTTAGTCCTCCTGTTTATTGTGTACAAGTAAAGGGACTATTTTTCTGTTGTATTTGTTAATGAAGCATAATTGCAATAAACAACTTGGTGGATCCAACTGAATGTTCTCCTGTGTTCAGCCGATGATTTCTTGTTTTTTTAGTGAATAATGCTTCAATAAGTGCCTTAAGAAAAATAATATATAAATTATGGCTGTCAAATTAACGCGTTAATTCCGATTAATTAATCACAGAAAATGACGCGTTAAAAAAAATTAACGCAGATTAATCGCACTTCTATAGTGCCCTTTGACCCGGTGCGTCATATGGGTTGAAACAAAATGGAGGCAGACGAGAAAACGCTGCTCGGCCCCGTGCACGGAAAGTTAAAGTTTAAACTCCCAGACGGAACTGTCGATAGGAACACCGTTATCTGCAATCTCTGTAGTAAGGAATTTTCCTATCACCGGAGTTCTTCAACCCTTAAATATCACCTCAACGCAAAACGTTTGGTAGCAAGCTGGCAGGTACGAGCTGCCACCGCCCCTGAAGCTGGCGCTAGCAGCCAGCCTCGTCAAGCCACACTCGACTGAGATGCATTGAATCCTGAGTGAGACGGAAATGTTATTCATTTGATCTTAACATGCACCGTATGTTAATGAAAGACACTCATCTGCCGTAATTTACTTGAATTAAATTATTTTTGAAATACCGTCTCGGAAAAATGTAAGTATGAGATTAATTTAGATTAATGAATCACAGAGCCTGTAATTAATTAGATTATGTTTTTTAATCGCTTGACAGACCTAATATTAATCAGAAATTATAAATAAAACCACAAATGTTTTTCCTCCCTGGGCTTTGGTTGGGGGGGTTCTCAGTGTCTCTGTCGGTTGTGGAAAGAAACCAAAGACAGCTGGACGGACACTCTGTCTCTCTTTCTCTCCCCGTCTCCCTCTCCCCCCCGTCTCCCTCCCCCCCGTCTCCCTCCCCCCCGTCTCCCTCTCCCCCCGTCTCCCTCTCCCCCCCCGTCTCCCTCTCCCCCCCGTCTCCCTCCCCCCCGTCTCCCTCCCCCCCGTCTCCCTCTCCCCCCCGTCTCCCTCTCCCTCTCCCCCCCGTCTCCCTCTCCCTCTCCCCCCGTCTCCCTCTCCCTCTCCCCCCCGTCTCCCTCTCCCCCTGTCTCCCTCTCCCCCCCGTCTCCCTCTCCCCCCCTCTCCCTCTCCCCCCCTCTCCCTCTCCCCCCGTCTCCCTCCCCCCGTCTCCCTCTCCCCCCCGTCTCCCTCTCCCCCCCTCTCCCTCTCCCCCGTCTCCGTCTCCCTCCCCCCCGTCTCCCTCTGCCCCCCGTCTCCCTCTCCCCCCTGTCTCCCTCTCCCCCCCGTCTCCCTCCCCCCCGTCTCCCTCTCCCCCCCCGTCTCCCTCTCCCCCCTGTCTCCCTCTCCCCCCCGTCTCCCTCTCCCCCCCGTCTCCCTCCCCCCCCGTCTCCCTCTCCCCCCCGTCTCCCTCTCCCTCTCCCTGTCTCCCTCACCCCCCGTCTCCCTCTCCCCCACGTCTCCCTCTCCCCCCCCGTCTCCCTCTCCCCCCGTCTCCCTCCCCCCCATCTCCCTCTCCCCCCCCCGTCTCCCTCTCCCCCCCCCGTCTCCCTCTCCCCCCCCGTCTCCCTCTCCCCCCCGTCTCCCTCTCCCCCCCTGTCTCCCTCCCGCCCCGTCTCTCTCTCCCCCCCGTCTCCCCCCCCCGTCTCCCTCAATCTGTCAATCTGGAGCTTCACTAATCGACCTATTGATCCTACACTAACAACACAAGCTTGGCTATAATGTGTGATTCAAACACATTGAAATTGTGTGTATAAACTTTTCGGATGCACATTTAACAGGCTTCACTGAATCTTCTCTTCACTTTATCCAAGACTTCATGTTTTATCTGACGCCACCACTGGAAGTCTGTCTTAGAGGGCTTGGAAGGTCAGGAAAAACAAAGGAAAAGTCACTAATCACTCATCACCTTTTCAGGGGAGTTCCAATGTACCAGAGCGATGCTGTTTAGGGGTTTTAACTGAAGCTTGTAGATGAAAACGTCCTGAAACTAAAGGCGTTGGGTATGTTTGGTGTAATGAGCTCACAGGAGTCCCAGCGTTCTTCTCTCAGCGCTTTATTAAAACATTCCTGGACACGACGCTCGGTGATCATGAGTGATGTGATGATGAGAGTTGATCAGGAGCCCGTCCTCTGGCCGGGTCACATGGGGCTCCAGGGGGGAGGTCAGAGGTCAGAGCCCGTCCTCTGGCCGGGTCACATGGGGCTCCAGGTGGGAGGTCAGAGGTCAGGGCCCGTCCTCTGGCCGGGTCACATGGGGCTCCAGGGGGGAGGTCAGAGGTCAGAGCCCGTCCTCTGGCCGGGTCACATGGGGCTCCAGGGGGGAGGTCAGAGGTCAGAGCCCGTCCTCTGGCCGGGTCACATGGGGCTCCAGGTGGGAGGTCAGAGGTCAGAGCCCGTCCTCTGGCCGGGTCACATGGGGCTCCAGGTGGGAGGTCAGAGGTCAGAGCCCGTCCTCTGGCCGGGTCACTTGGGGCTCCAGGTCGGAGGTCAGATGTCAGAGCCCGTCCTCTGGCCGGGTCACTTGGGGCTCCAGGTCGGAGGTCAGATGTCAGAGCCCGTCCTCTGGCCGGGTCACATGGGGCTCCAGGTCGGAGGTCAGAGGTCAGAGCCCGTCCTCTGGCCGGGTCACATGGGGCTCCAGGGGGGAGGTCAGAGGTCAGAGCCCGTCCTCTGGCCGGGTCACATGGGGCTCCAGGTGGGAGGTCAGAGGTCAGAGCCCGTCCTCTGGCCGGGTCACATGGGGCTCCAGGTGGGAGGTCAGAGGTCAGAGCCCGTCCTCTGGCCGGGTCACTTGGGGCTCCAGGTCGGAGGTCAGATGTCAGAGCCCGTCCTCTGGCCGGGTCACATGGGGCTCCAGGTCGGAGGTCAGAGGTCAGAGCCCGTCCTCTGGCCGGGTCACATGGGGCTCTAGGTCGGAGGTCAGAGGTCAGAGCCCGTCCTCTGGCCGGGTCACATGGGGCTCCAGGTGGGAGGTCAG
The DNA here is from genome assembly GCF_949987615.1 of Pollachius pollachius. Classification (NCBI taxonomy): domain Eukaryota; kingdom Metazoa; phylum Chordata; class Actinopteri; order Gadiformes; family Gadidae; genus Pollachius; species Pollachius pollachius. The sequence continues at coordinate 22,323,709 of NC_136946.1, read as the reverse complement.
AGGTCAGAGCCCGTCCTCTGGCCGGGTCAAATGGGGCTCCAGGTGGGAGGTCAGAGGTCAGGGCCCGTCCTCTGGCCTGGTCACATGGGGCTCCAGGTGAGAGGTCAGGGCCCGTCCTCTGGCCGGGTCACATGGGGCTACAGGTGGGAGGTCAGAGGTCAGGGCTGTCCTCTGGCCGGGTCACATGGGGCTCCAGGGGGGAGGTCAGAGGTCAGAGCCCGTCCTCTGGCCGGGTCACATTGGGCTCCAGGTGGGAGGTCAGAGGTCAGAGCCCGTCCTCTGGCCGGGTCACATGGGGCTCCAGGTGGGAGGTCAGAGGTCAGAGCCCGTCCTCTGGCCGGGTCACATGGGGCTCTAGGTGGGAGGTCAGAGGTCAGAACATGTCCTTCCTGTATCTGTGGATCAGCTCTGAGACGTCCTCCTTATACACCTTCACCCAGCCGTCCGCCTTCATGTGGTACAGTACACACACACACACACACACACACACACACACACACACACACACATACACACACACACACGCACAGACACACACACAAATACACACACACGGGCGGGATCTGAAGACCGCACAAACATGCATATAAATAAAAAAAAAAATATATATATATATATTTATATACACATATATAAACATATGTGTAGAGAGAGAGACACACACAAACACATTTATCCACGCATACAGACTCATCCATACACATTCTCTCATAAATAGTAAATCTTGCACATGAATACAAAATATAGGAATAAAAAGGAGCACACTGTCATGATCCGCCCCTGGTTTTCCCATTCACCTGCCTGCCACCCTGATCACTCCCAATTAACCCAACCACCTTCACCTGTGTTTCCCCTATATCAGTCCCTTCCTCCCAAACATTCCCTGCCAGATTGTCTCTTGTGTTTCACAGTGCTTTCCCGCGATTCGAATCCTGACCTACCACCTATCCTGCCTGCTCTCTGATCCTCGCCTGTCTGACTATCCTGCCTGCTCTCTGATCCTCCCCTGTCTGACTATCCTGCCTGTTCCTGATCCTCGCCTGTCTGACTATCCAGCCTGCTCCGGATCCCCGCCTGTCTGACTATTCTGCCGGTTCCTGATCCCCACCTGTCCGACTACCCTGCCTGCTCCTGATCCCCGACTGTCTGACTATCCTGCCTGCCGATCCTGAATCTGAATAAACGATTGACACTGTTCCACGCTCTTCGCCCGTCTGTGCACTTGGGTTCAGCCAAACGCTCACGTTACACACACTGCAATCTGAGGAATTCATGGGTGAAAAATACAGGAACCCCTTTAATGTAACAATTTACAAATATACATATCTATAAAAACATGGTAAAAGCATGCAAGAAGTATTAAAAACACACAGGGAAAAATAAGTGCTCATTCACACATTCAAAAACCATTCACACATTCATACCATCCTTTCACATAAAAGAAGCCTCCATTGTAATAAATGGGGGAGTGAAAGAGGTGGAAGGCCTCAGTTAAATAATGATGCACAGGAAGCACACAGTAAAGATAAAAACATGCAACATATTAAAACACACAGTGGACCCGACGCCATGCAGGGAACCCCCAAGGAGGAGTCCCAGGACCCCCCAGCGCCCCCAGCAGCGTCCCAGCGCGGCCCCTACTCCCTGATGTTCAGGCCCAAGGGGGGAAGGGTCCTAAGCTTGGCTATCCACCTATGCTCCGCCGCCTTCCTCTGTCTGTCCCACCAGCACGCCTTCATCTCCAGCCCGGTGATGAATAGTGAGGTGATGGGGTGTGTTTGGAAGTGTTGGACCGTTTGAGTGTTGAGTGTGCCTATGTGTATAGTATATAAGTGCTGTTTAAGTCTGATGAGTATCCTGGGCTTTGTTTCGCCGACATATGTGATGTGGCATTCGGAGCATGTGATGGCGTAGATGATGTTTTTGTCCAGCATGGTGAGTTTTTGCGGAACAGGGCTGGAGGTGGAGGCGTGCTGGTTCCTGAAGACCGCCAGCTGCTGAAAGTGGCCTCGGTGTTGACAGGGGGGGCTTCTAATATCTGTGGAGAAGCGGCCCGCACCAGGACATCCTGGAGGTCCCGGGACTTTCCTGTAAGCTGATATTATTTTATGATTCTAGAGTGTGGGATTGTTGTGTTGTGTGCGTGTGGATGCGTGTTTCAGTGTGGAGTGTGTGTAATGTTTGGTGTCAATGTGCTGATGAGGGGTATGATGTGTGTGTGTGGCTGCCCCCCCCCCGATCGTCTCCGCTCCTGATGTCAGGGGTCCCCTCAGGGAACCTGTTGGGGAAGACCACCTGACTCAGGGATCCAGGCCCTCCTAGTGGGGGCCCCCCTCAGCAGGCCTGTGGACGGGGGCGGACCCTAAGTCGGCCCCTCCAGTGTGGGAGGGGAGCCGGTTAAGGTGAGGCGTAGAGGAGGGAAGCTGGTTAGGGTTAGGGAGGTGGTGGGGGTCCGCAGTGGAGGCCACAGGCGGGTTAAGGTGAGACGGAGTGGGTGACGAGGGGTTAAGGTGAGACGGAGTGGGTGACGAGGGGTTAAGGTGAGACGGAGAGGGTGACCAGGGGTTAAGGTGAGACGGAGTGGGTGACGAGGGGTTAAGGTGAGACGGAGTGGGTGACGAGGGGTTAAGGTGAGACGGAGTTGGTGACGAGGGGTTAAGGTGAGACGGAGTGGGTGACGAGGGGTTAAGGTGAGACGGAGTGGGTGACCAGGGGTTAAGGTTAGGGCAGGGGGAGGCAGGGTTAAGGTTAGGGCAGAGGGAGGCGGGGTTAAGGTTAGGGCAGGGGGAGGCGGGGTTAAGGTTAGGGCAGGGGGAGGAGGGGTTAAGGTTAGGGCAGGGGGAGGAGGGGTTAAGGTTAGGGCAGAGGGAGGAGGGGTTAAGGTTAGGGCAGGGGGAGGGGGGGGACGAAGACCCAGACGGCGGGGGTCCCCCGAGGAGGCCCCCGGCCCGAGCTCCGCCATTGGCCGGCCAAGATGGAGCGCAGGAACCCCTGGTGTGTGTGGTGCGTTTGTGTCTGGGAAAAAAAACAGTTGTGATTACAAATCGATGTTTACATTGACATTTACATTTAGGGCATTTAGCAGACGCTTTTATCCAAAGCGACTTACAATAAGTGCATTACAATAAGTGTTGATGTGTTGCGCATGTTGTGTATATTTAACCTTAATAGTAGCGTGATGTGTATTGAATATGTGTATGAATTGCAGAAAGTGATCTAAGCTATGTGGCCAGAGCCCGAAGATGTCGTCCAGGAACCGACAGTATGAACCCAGCCATGTAGATGTTCTCATAGCTGGGGGGGAACCTCTTGCCCACCGCCGTCCCGTGTGTCTGGAGGTAATGCTTGTTGTTATAAACGAAGTCCTTCCTGCAGGTTGATGGTCAGTGACTCCAACAGGTGACTGGGGGGGCTGTCGGGGGTCTGGGTACCGGAGGAGTGCAGAGCGGACAGCCCGCAGGCCAGGATCCATGTCCATGTTGGTGTAGAATGAATCTAGATCAACTGTAAATAAAAAGGCTTGTGTGTAAAGCGGTGTGTTATTCAGTGTTTGGATGAGGTGGTAGGTTTCTTTGATAGCTGGGGTGTTTCCGGGAGATGGGCTTGAGGTGGTACTCTATAAACTCAGCTGCTGCAGAGGACTCGCTCCCACAGTGGGAGATGATTGGTCGCCCCGGCGGCACTAAGAAAGGGACCGTCCAGGACCCGGGCGCCTTGTGGGTCTTTGGCAGAAGATAAAACAGGCGTTTGAGTGTCTGGACCGTCTAAGTATATTTTCTGTCTTTGTGTGATGTATTTACATTTATGGAGGTCAGCAAATATATTGTGAATTTGATGTTGTGTGGCCAATTGGAGTGAATCCTGTATGGGTCTGTAATGTAATGGATTCCCTAACTGTGTGTGTGCTTCTAAGAGGTATTGTTGTGTATCTAAGATATCTATTTTGGACCCTTTGTCTGCAGGTTTAATGACTATGTGTTTGTAATTAGGCATGTGTCCAGTGCCGTATGTTCTTGTTCAGTAGTGTTGGGTGTTTCTAAAGTGTTGATTAGTGGTTATGTATGGCTGTGTGTTTATTGGTACGGAGGAGTGTGGAGAGGTTCTCCGACAAGACGCCCGGCGGTGGATCCCAGCTGGGCGGCCCCTGAAACGGTGGAATGGGCCCACCGGGACGGCCATGGAAGGGTTCTATTCATTTAAGTGACCGGTTGTAATGGTGGACGGGGGGTGGGGATGAAACTAAGGCCCCTCTGAAGCAGCTGAGTCTCCGTTCCTGACAGATGGAACACGGTGGATAGGTTTAGAATATAAGATTCCTGGGGACGGGGTGGTCCCTGTTGGGACGTAGCCCCCGCCCGAAGTTTAACTGAGCCAGCCGATGTTGTGGTATGTGTGATGCAGTGTCCGCTGTCCAATGTATGTGGTCGTGAGTTGTGTGGAATTCAGAGTGGTGTATTTCAAAAGGTGAGTTATATTATGTAGTGATGAATGCATTAAGTCGTGTTAATAGGGTCTGATGTGGTGCAGCTAAATGATGTGAGAAATGAATGATGGGGACATAGATGGTGGCCTGCGGGTTTGTCCGTCGTCGACTCCAACAGGTTGTCCCTATGGTTGATGCCCAGAGCGACCACCACAATCTTGGTGTGTGAATCGGGAGGATTTTCATCTAAGATCTGTGTGATGTGTTGGTATTTGGCACCGGGATAACTGTCAATGTGGACGTCTGTGTGTGTGTGGGGAGGCATCCGACTCAAATTTGAGTCACTGATGATCACTATGGGATTGATGGATCAAATAGTCCAATCACTAACTTTATGCCCCGTAGGATCGTGTCTGGTCATTTTGAATACCGTCTTGTTCGGTCGAGGCTTCGGGTCGGTGGTTACACTCGGCCGTCGGCGCTCGGGAGTGATGGTGAGGGGACTTAACGTGGCTGAATTAAGGGCGTGGTGGAGTCTAAGCTGCACAGTGCGCTGTGAGGGTGTGCTCGTGGACTGGACGGACAGCGGAGGAGACTTGGTGTTGTTAGAGGTGGCTTCAGATTGGGATTGCTTTGTGGGACATTTCCCTTTGCTTTGACCCATCATCATGGTGTTCTGTTCAGCCACCTCATTGAGTCTCTCCGCTGTACCTGTACCAGTCCGGGTCTGTGGTGGGGGCCGCTGCTTGGTGGAATCTACAGGAGGGGGAGGAACAGAGTGAGTGGGGGGTGGACTGAGATCTAATTCTATTGAGGGGGAGACCAGGGTAACTATGTGGCTGAGCCGATGTGTGTTAATGTGTGTGTGTGGAGGCGTATATATTAATTAATATATTGCGGCTGAGCCGATGTGTGTTAATGTGTGTGTGGAGGCGTATATATGCATTAATATATTGCGGCTGAGCCAATGTGTGTTAATGTGTGTGTGTGGAGGTGTATGTATTAATTAATATATTGCGGCTGAGCCAATGTATGTTAATGTGTGTGTGTGGAGGTGTATGTATTAATTAATATATTGCGGCTGAGCCGATGTGTGTTAATGTGTGTGTGGAGGTGTATATCTTAATTAATATATTGTGGCTGAGCCGATGTGTGTTAATGTGTGTGTGGAGGTGTATATATTAATTAATATATTGTGGCTGAGCCGATGTGTGTTAATGTGTGTGTGGAGGTGTATATATTAATTAATATATTGTGGCTGAGCCGATGTGTGTTAATGTGTGTGTGGAGGTGTATATATTAATTAATATATTGTGGCTGAGCCGATGTGTGTTAATGTGTGTGTGTGGAGGTGTATGTATTAATTAATATATTGTGGCTGAGCCGGTGTGTGTTAATGTGTGTGTGGAGGTGTATATATTAATTAATATATTGCGGCTGAGCCGATGTGTGTTAATGTGTGTGTGGAGGTGTATATATTAATTAATATATTGCGGCTGAGCCGATGTGTGTTAATGTGTGTGGAGGTGTATATATTAATTAATATATTGCGGCTGAGCCGGTGTGTGTTAGTGTGTGTGTGGAGGTGTATATATTAGTTAATATATTGTGTCTGAGCCGGTGTGTGTTAATGTGTGTGTGTGGAGGTGTATATATTAATTAATATATTGTGGCTGAGCCGATGTGTGTTAATGTGTGTGTGGAGGTGTATATATTAGTTAATATATTGTGGCTGAGCCGGTGTGTGTTAGTGTGTGTGTGGAGGTGTATATATTAGTTAATATATTGTGGCTGAGCCGGTGTGTGTTAGTGTGTGTGTGGAGGTGTATATATTAGTTAATATATTGTGGCTGAGCCGGTGTGTGTTAATGTGTGTGTGGAGGTGTATGTATTAATTAATATATTGTGGCTGAGCCGGTGTGTGTTAGTGTGTGTGTGGAGGTGTATATATTAGTTAATATATTGTGGCTGAGCCGGTGTGTGTTAGTGTGTGTGTGTGGAGGTGTATATATTAGTTAATATATTGTGGCTGAGCCGGTGTGTGTTAGTGTGTGTGTGGAGCTGTGGGGGGCTGTCTCTGGGTGGCGGTGGGTGAACGCTGTGAGGTCAACGGGCCCCTCAGTGAGTGGGGGGCCGTGTTGAGGACCTGGGCCCCCGAGGGGACCGTTCTGCCGGCCGGGAGGTCTAAGGTGGGGGCTAAGGGAAGTACCGGGCGGGGGGGGGCGTTATTAGAAGGAGGGGGTTAAAGTGAGGTGGAGGGCTGTTGTAGAATAAGCAGGTTCTGCTTCAGCCAGTCGTCCGTGTTCTGCTCCACCCTGTGGAAGGTATGGGGGGGGAGCAGGTTTAATGGACTCTGCTCATGTGTTCCCCTGTCTAACCCTCTGATGGGGGGGTGCCGGTTGTATGTCTTGGTGATGTGGGTGAGTGGAGGTAGGGGGTGTGTGTTGGGGGCTGGTTGTCTGTGTGTGTGTGTGTGTGTGTGTGTGTGTATGTGTTTGTGTCCGTGTGTGTGTGTGTCCGTGTGTGTCCGTGTGTGTGTGTGTGTGTGTGTCTGTGTGTGTGTGTGTGTGTGTCCGTGTCTCCACTAGAGTGGGAACGGGGCTCAGGATCAGGTGAGGGTCAGGGTCAGGGTGAGGGTCAGGGTCAGGGTGAGGGTCAGGGTCAGGGTGAGGGTGAGGGTTAGGCTCAGGGTCAGGGTGAGGGTCAGGGTCAGGGTCAGGGTGAGGGTTAGGGTCAGGGTCAGGGTGAGGGTCAGGGTCAGGGTGAGGGTCAGGGTCAGGGTGAGGGTCAGGGTGAGGGTTAGGGTTAGGGTGAGGGTGAGGGTTAGGGTCAGGGTCAGGGTGAGGGTCAGGGTCAGGGTTAGGGTGAGGGTCAGGGTGAGGGTTAGGGTCAGGGTCAGGGTCAGGGTGAGGGTTAGGGTCAGGGTCATGGTGAGGGTGAGGGTTAGGGTCAGGGACAGGGTGAGGGTGAGGGTTAGGGTCAGGGTCAGGGTCAGGGTCAGGGTGAGGGTTAGGGTCAGGGTCAGGGTGAGGGTCAGGGTCAGGGTGAGGGTCAGGGTCAGGGTGAGGGTCAGGGTGAGGGTCAGGGTCAGGGTTAGGGTGAGGGTCAGGGTGAGGGTGAGGGTTAGGGTCAGGGTCAGGGTGAGGGTTAGGGATAGAGGATCAGTCCCTTCACCCCATCTGGTGGTGCAAGGGAAGATATGCACGGGCAAATGCAACTAATGATGGACCTGTAGCTTTTGCAACCTTAAAACAAAAAAGCTATAATCAAAAGAAATAGATGTGATATTTTATGCAAATGTGAATAAAATAAAGACGATAAGGGGAGACTTTTTTTGCATTTAAAACAGTGATTGGAGGGGATGAGTGAGGATGAGTTTGAATTTGGGCAGTAAAGGTGAACAGTTTTGGTTGTTCATTATTTAAATCAGTGCTGATATCACTCTGCTTGTTGTTTTCAGGAGCAGGTTCTGCTAGTCGGGAGAGTGGTGGAGAAACCAAAGGTACAGGCGCCCTCTGGTGGACGGCGGGGTGCTGGTGCTGTCCCAGTGAGAGGCCATTAGGCCCAGCGACCAAAGGGGGGGGGGTCGAGGGCGGACATCCTGATATGGGTGAGTTAATAGTAATTGCTGTTGTATAAATGGGTTGGTGAGGACTGAGGTCTGCTATGGTGGTTGGTGTTGGTGGAGGACCAGCAGTGGGTGTAATCTAGTGGATCTCTAGCGGTCTAGTGGACACTCTTAACACATTCATCAACTCGCGTGCGACACGTTCCCTACTGATTCTAAACTGCAGTTGGGAGAAAGTGAAAGAAAAGTCTGAATGGAGCTAGATGACGTAAGGGCACGGACCCGTGAAAACAAGGTGTGTAAAACGCCTCAAAACGCACCTGGGCCGACGGACGCGTTCCGCATGCAACACATGACGGGATGAAGCAGACTCGGAGAACGCGGTAAAAGCAGCGACCTCATCAGAACAGACTCACGTCCAGGCCCAGCGGGAGGGCCAGCTCCGGAGTCCTGGTCCCCAAGGTGTAGTGGCTGGGTCGGCGAGGCTCCGGGCCCCCCACCGGGGGTCATGTAAAAGACAGACCATGCCAATGATATCCCTGCATGACAAAACTGAAATGGCAACCCGGAAACATAAGGTAAAGAATTTATTTTTTGTGTTTCCATTTGGCAGGTGTGGCTTGGCTGTGTTGCTATAAAATTGTCGCATGCATATATTGTCATGCATTTTGCAAATTTTGCATATTTTTATCTGAACTGTTTATGGATCCACCTAGAGTATACTTACAGTTTTAATAAATAGAAAATCAAGGTATGTTTTTCCATTGTGTTCTTGATGCATTTTCCCTAGGTGACAGGAGCCAACGAATTTGAGAGGCTCTTGAGAGGGTGTTTTCAGTTGTGGGACTGAACAAAACCAAGACCAGAAACAGCCTAGCATTGGATGGCACCCTGTCCTCAATTATGACCATAAAGATGGCCGACCTGGAGCCCTGTTTCAAATGGGAGCCCCCCTCAGATGTCATCAAGTCCTCCAAGGAGGCCAGAGGCCAGTATAACGGTGCCCCCAGATCATAGACAAGGACTAGCTTCTGATCTGCATCTGATATTGATGACCTCATTTTTAGTTATTTTTGTAATGCGTCCATCTGTTTTATTGCTTGAAAAAGTTGTACTGTTTAAGCACTTCAAGCACTTTATTTGTTGCACTTTATTTGTTTTGAATGGACCATGTGGTGGGAAGCTTTGAATGAAGAATAACATCTCCCTAACTAATCTTGTCGTTTTTGGCTGAACATAAATCATTAAGCGCTCTTAAGAATACATTATTCACAACATAGGTTAGGTTTCAGTTCAGAATTTGTTTAATACCATTGTTGTGATCAAAATATCAATCAACCTACCTAGATCAAATCTTAAACACTGGTCTATGAATAAGGCTATATTGTGGCACATAGGCAGTCATTTAGGCACAACAATAGTTTTCTGGTTTAATGTTCAACTCCAGACTAGGCCCTACAAGTCCTGATGCCAAACACAATTCATAATAAGTTCAGGTATTGCACATCTTTAGTAGACCACCCAAAAATCCAATAGAATGCACGAAATCACATCTACTTAATCCAAAATTTCCTGGGGGTGGACCTTCAGTCTTTGCTTCACAGAATGTAACCAATATTGTCCATCTCCAGTAAGCCGCCCCTATCAACGGCTTTGGGCATCCCTACAAACCACCAAAATGCAGGGTACAACATGGGTTCAACAACCAACATCCATAAAATTCTCTAAAATCTGAGCCACCAACTTGTGTGGCTGCGTTGTCGGGGGTAATATTGGTTAGCCCCCTCACTAAAATCTCACTCCAAGGTTTTTTTAAAAGTTGCCAGCTCTGATTAAAAGTCTGTTTTTTACAACATTTTAATGACGTTGACTGCACACCGGGTACTTCTCCCGCGTTCCCAAAAGCATGTCACAAAGTGGTGTGAATGACTATAATTGTTTAAGAGCGACAAGCATCCGAGCATCGGTGCTCACTGAAGCTGGACACATAGGTGCAATGCCAAATCACTCCCCAGGGAAACAAAAAGGTATGCTATGGAAAATAAAATTGTGGAACCAATTTACAAAGGAAAAAATTTGGAGGAGTTCACAATAGAAAATGGTGTGAATAATGACCAAAAATAAAATAAAATTAAATTAAATTTAGCTTGTATAAAAACAGAGTCTGGGAGGAGTTTGAACTGAGAGGGGAACTGGTCCAACTGGTTGGACACATTTCCTTGATATGAGTAGGACGGTTTGTTGTGGCTCACTTCATCACAGCAGGAAGACGACCAAGGTACTGTAGTCCACTCTGATCCGTGATAGATCATGAATATGAATAACTGTGATTCTTATCAATAGGTTGATAGTTAGTTTCCTGTTTAACCACATGGTTAAAAACGATAGTCAATGTATGGCTGCATTGCTATTTGTCAAAATTACTATTGAATAATTAAGAAGATTCCTGCTCTTTGGAATGCTACGTGTTACACTGTGGGCTTTGGGGCTCGAACCCAGAAACTTTTAGCCTTGAGTCAAGCATCAGGTTGCGGTTAATAATGACTGTTTCGTCAGATTCAGTATAGTTTCTTAATCAAAAGTCCTGTGGTACCTTTAAAGGTACTGAGGATAGAATGGACAGTTGTTAGTGTAGTGCAGTATTATTATTACATTATTTCAACAGGAAGACAGCCATCTTGGTTAGTGAAGGTGTTTGAACGTCATCTTGTACTGGGTCTTGTTCTCTGTGGGCCTGCATCATTCTGCAGTAGTGTAGGCCTACTCTATATCTGAGAGCATCACTAGTATGAGAGGGACATGACCTTCAAGGTGAATTAACACTGCCGCGACCGCCTCAACACAGAAGTCCCTGGTGACGACTGGTTAGTGTTCTTCAGCTCAGCCAATCCCACTGACATCCTCTCACCAGCAGGTGGTAATGCAGTGCACCTTTTTGAGGGTTTCAAAACGGACCTAGCAAAATGATCCACTCTACTACCGCTGGTGTTGAATGAATCACAGGCTGCAGAAGAGTAGAACGTTTGTGACTTTTTTTCTTTTGTGTGTGTGTGTGTGTGTGTGTGTGTGTGTGTGTGTGTGTGTGTGTGTGTGAACTCTGAGTACTCTGTGCACTCTGAGTACTCTGTCCACTGATTATTCTGTACTTAGAGTGCACAGAGCTCAGAGCTCTCTGTCCATTCTTCATATTTAAAACAGTGATTACTATTCATCACTGAATGAGGTCATGGATCAGCCGCCTATAAGAGGTTAGTCTGGGAGGAGTATGAACTGGGAGGGGAACTGGTCCAACTGGTTGGTTCACCATTTCCTTGTTATGAGTTGGATGGTTTGGTGTGGCTCACTTTATCACTGTAGGAAGAAGACTAAGATACTGTAGTCCACTATAATCTGTAATAGATCATGCATATGAATAACTTTGAATCTTATCAGTAGGTTGAACATTTTTAAGATTCCTGCTCTGTAGAACATTACGTGTTAGATTGTGGGCATTGGGGATCGAACCCAGAACCTTCTAGTCTGGAGCCAAGTGTTTGGTTGACGTTAATAATGACTTTTTCTTCTTGTGTGTCCTTGGGGGACTTTAAAGGTACTTAGGACAGAATTTACAGCTGTTATATTTGTAGTGCGGTATTATGATGACATTATTTAGACAGGAAGAAGGCCATCTTGCTTTGTGAAGGTGTTTAAACGTCTTCTCTTACCGGGTCTTGTTCTCTGTGGGCCAGATCTGGTTGTGATGTCATACCACATGAGGAAGTCCATGTATGGTCCTGCCTTCAGAGCGGTTTAACCAGCACAGGGAGCAGTTGGTATGATATCCACACGGTGAACTTGACCTTATCACACATTTTGTAGCTTTTTGAGACCTTCTGTGTTGAATGATGATACGTTATTAAAGAGTATATGAGAAACGTCTGGGATTGAGAAGGTCTCTGAATCTGCGTCTATGAATCTGCGTCTGCGTCTGCGTCTTGTCCAAAGTTAACAGAGACAACGGCCCCCTGTGAGAGGAATACAGAGCTCGAATAAAAGCAGAGAGTAAACCAACGCTGAGTGCCAGTAGAAACAGTATGGAGTTGTGTTTGTGTCCAGGTCTCCAGTCTGCTATGGATGAGGAGAGAGAGGAGGGGTGTCCTACCTCTAAGACCACTCTCTCTGGGGAACATGGCCGCCGGAGCAAAGCTAAGAGGTAAGAAGAGGATCTCTCTGTCTGTGACTGTTCAGGGCCTGCTCAAGACAATACTATTTAATGGAAAGAAACAATAACCACTTAACTACTCTTCAGCTCAGCAGTGATTCATCATGACTCCATCATTAGTCTGAGTAAAGGCTGTGTGTGTGTGTGTGTGTGTGTGTGTGTTGAAGCACAGAGCAGCAGCAGAGAGCAGACTCCCCTGGACCCAGCTGTGTCTCCATGAAGAGTGACCACTCTATGGAAGATCCTGTTACCTTTAAAGATGGAAATCAGTCTATTGAGACAAGGTGAGGATTTTTCAGGGATCATACAGACAAAACTTTTATCAAACGTCCATAAATCCTTGGTCTTGTTTTTCTAGAAGAATCCAGCAGGAGAGAGCAGACTCCCCTGGACCCAGCTGTGTCTCCATGAAGAGTGACCACTCTATGGATATACCATTGAAGTTTAAAGATGGACGCCCCTCCAGAGAGGAGAGGTAGGGGGTTTCAAACAGACAATAAAAACAGACCAGTTGGTTGTTATCAGACTCTACTGATACTGATATCTAGAAGTCTGGGGAAATATAATTGTGTTTGTGTGTGTGTGGGTCTGTGTGTGTGTGTGTGTGTGTGTGTGTGTGTGTGTGTGTGTGTCTGTGTTCCCCACAGGCACCAGGAGAGGTCAAAGGTTACCAGCACTCAGTCTCTACAGCAGCATCAAACAGAGCTGATCAAAGTGTGTAAACGTCCACCGAGACGTTTGACTTCAGCTCTCCATGGACATTAGAAAGCATCTCTTGTCCAGCGGGACGTGGATCCAGGACAGATGCTTCAGATGTCTCAGTGAGTTCAGAGTAAAGTTCTCCTTGATGTTTGTTCTGTTCCAGAGGGCTGAGGAGAACGCACACGCTTTCCTCGACAAGGAGCTGAAGAAGCTCTGGAGGGATCTCTTCTCAGATTACCCACAATGCTCAGAGGGTCAGAGAGTGGAGGAGGAGGAGGTGGATGGTAAGAAGGAGGAGCAGAGGAGGCGCGCCATAGAGGGAGTGGTGGACATCACAAAGCTCTGCCTGATGGAGATGAACCAGGAGGATCTGGCCGACACACTGGGGGGCGGTAAGAGGCTCTTATCTTGAAAACAGAAGAAATACACATTTTGATGAGCAGTAGGAGATTATTATTTGTTCTGTTCAGACTAAATGACAATGTGAGACTTATACATTTCATACTTCTATGTGGAGACAATCTTTTCTCTTTGGGGTTAAATGGTTTGATCCAGTATGTGGGGTTGTTGTGGGGTATCAGGTTAAATGGTTTGATCCGGATATGTAGGGTAATGGTGGGGGTCTCAGGTTAAAGAATGTTAAACATCATCAATACCAGCACCAAATCCCCCGACCAAATCACCCCCATTCTCGTCCAACTACACTGGCTCAGTGTCCAACACCGGATTGACCTTCAAACCCTTCTGCTCACCGACAAAGCCCTCCACAACGTGGCCCCCACTTATCTCCCCGACCTCCTCCAGGAGGACAGGCCCTGCCGCTCCCTTCGTCATCCTCAACTGGTCTTCACCGTCCCGACCTCCCGCCTCAGCACCGTGGGTGCTAGGGCTCCCAGCAGCGTGGGTGCTAGGGTTCTAAGCACCGTGGGAGCTAGGGCTCACAGCACCGTGGGTGCTAGGGGTCTCAGCACCATGGGTGCTAGGGCTCTGACCTGAACAGAAAGACACGCCCTGACAACAGTAAAACTCTCCTCAAAACACATGTGTTCCCACTGGCCTGCTCGCTGTAATGACCCCCTACCGTGGGTTCCCCTCGTATCCCCGTTGTGCTGCTGTTCTTACCCCCTCCTACCTGGGTCTCCTCACTGTTCTTACCCCCTCCTACCTGGGTCTCCTCACCGTTCATACCCCCTCCTACCTGGGTCTCCTCACTGCTGTTCTTACCCCCTCCTACCTGGGTCTCCTCACTGTTCTTACCCCCTCCTACTTGGGTCTCCTCACTGTTCATACCCCCTCCTACCTGGGTCTCCTCACTGTTCTTACCCCCTCCTACCTGGGTCTCCTCACGGCTGTTCATACCCCCTCCTACCTGGGTCTCCTCACTGTTCTTACCCCCTCCTACCTGGGTCTCCTCACGGCTGTTCTTACCCCCTCCTACCTGGGTCTCCTCACTGTTCTTACCCCCTCCTACCTGGGTCTCCTCACTGTTCTTATCCCCTCCTACCTGGGTCTCCTCTCTGTTCTTATCCCCTCCTACTTGGGTCTTATGTCTTGGTTTGATCATGCTGTTGGCGATGCAGCTCCTGCTGTTCTTGACTCTAGATTGTTTTATGAATTTTAATGGGACCTTGGGTGTCATGAAAGGTGCCTTATAATAAAATGTTATTCAATGTAATTATTATTATTATTATTATTATTATTATTATTATTATTATTATTATTATTGATATTAAACGTAAGCTGCAGATCAACAGCAGAATAACTCTGTGGAAGAGATGCAACACTATCTTGTTATATCAGCATGTCATTTTACACCAATTCATTATCATTATTATTATCATTAGACCAATCATATTGCTGTGGAAAAAACAAAGTCCTGAACATTTTGAATATGTAACATGCAGTCTTTGTCACGACCAGCTTCTCCGACCACAAGTTATGAAGCCACATTAACGTTAAACATTATACTGGTGACCAACAGCAGAACAACTCAGTGGAAGTGATGAAACCCTGTCTTGTTGTATCAGCATAGCAAATCACTTTACACTGATTCACTATCATTATTACTATCATTAGAACAATCATATTGCTGCGGAAATAATAGTCCTTACCATTTTGAATCTGTTACATGCAGTCCTTCACAACCAGCTTTTCCGACCACCAAGTAATGAAGCCACTAAATATCATGAAGTTGGTAATTTAACAGGAAATATTGACCTGGTTCCACTGATCACCATCCACTAACTGATGTCATCTGTTGTTTTCTCATTTAGGATCTGATGCTGTCGATTGCAAGCATAAAATCAAGTCTCATTTGAAGAAGAAGTTCAGCTGTGTGTTTGAGGGAATCGCTAAAGCAGGAAAGCAAACAGATCTGAACGACTTCTACACAGAGATCTTCATCACAGAGAGAGGCAGCGGAGAGGTCAACAAGGAACATGAGGTCAGACTTATTGAAACCGCTTCCAGGAAACCAGCCAAGGAAGAAACACCAATCAGATGTGAAGACATCTTTAAACCCTTACCTGGAAACGATCAACCAATAAGAACAATGATGACAACTGGAGTGGCCGGCATTGGTAAAACCGTCTTAACACACAAGTTCATTCTGGACTGGGCTGAAGGGAAAACCAACCAGGACATACACTTCACATTTCTCCTCACTTTCAGAGAGCTGAATTTACTGAAAAGGAAAGAGTTTAGCTTGGTGGAACTTCTTCATCACCTCTTTAGTGAGACCAAAGAAGCAGGAATCTGCAGATTCGACCGGTTCCAAGTTGTCTTCATCTTGGATGGTCTGGACGAGTGTCGACTTCCTCTGGACTTCCAGAACAACCCGATATGGAATGATGTCACAAAGTCCACCTCGGTGGACGTGCTGCTGACAAACCTCATCAGGGGCGACCTGCTTCCCTCTGCTCGCATTTGGATAACCACACGCCCTGCGGCAGCCAATCAGATCCCTGCTGAGTGTGTTGACATGGTGACAGAGGTGAGGGGGTTCTCCGACCAACAGAAGGAGGAGTACTTCAGGAAGAGATTCCGAGAGGAGACGCTGGCCACCACAATCATCTCCCACGTCAAGAAATCAAGAAGCCTCCACATCATGTGTCACATCCCAGTCTTCTGTTGGATCACTGCTTCAGTTCTGGAAGACATCTTAAAAAAATCCCAGATCGAAGAGATGCCCAAGACCGTGACTCAGATGTACAGCCACTTCCTGAGGGTTCAGTCCATACAGGGGGACAGGAAGTACCATGGGAGGGCTGAAACAGATCCGGACTGGAGTTTAGAGAGCAGGGAGATCATTGTTTCTCTTGGAAAACTTGCTTTTAACCAGCTGGAGAAAGGGAACCTGATCTTCTACGAGGCAGATATGGCAGAGTGTGACATCAATATCAGAGCAGCCTCAGTGTACTCAGGAGTGTTCACCCAGATCTTTAAAGAGGAGTGTGGGCTGTACCAGGACAAGGTGTTCTGCTTTGTCCATCTGAGCATCCAGGAGTTTCTGGCTGCCCTTTATGTCTTTCTGTCCTTCATCGATACTGGTGTCAATCTGCTCTCAGAGGAACCACCAACCTCCAGGAAAGATAAACTCCTCTTCTACCAGAGTGCTGTGGACAAGGCCTTACAGAGTGAGAACGGACACCTGGACTTGTTCCTCCGCTTCCTCCTGGGCCTCTCTCTGGAGACCAATCAGATTGTCCTACACGGTCTGCTGGGACAGAAAAAAAGATCACTGACCACTCAGATTAAAACAGGTCTGTTGCGACTGACAGGAAGCAGCTCAAAGACCAATAAGGGAACAGTGTCTTACATCAAGGAGAAGATAAAAGGAGACCTATCTCCAGAGAGAAGCATCAATCTGTTCCACTGTCTGAATGAGCTGAACGACTGTTCTCTAGTGAAGGAGATCCAACAGTACCTGACATCAGGAAGTCTCTCTCCCCTGCTCAGTGGTCAGCTCTGGTCTTCATCTTACTGGCATCAGAAGAGGAGCTGGACGTGTTTGACCTGAAAAAATACTCTGCTTCAGAAGATGGTCTTCTCAGGCTGCTGCCAGTGGTCAAAGCCTCCAAAATATCTCTGTAGGTTCACTAATAACATGTATTACAATACACACTACACAATATAAATACAACTGGAATATAAGGTTAAAATAATATGAAAAAGATTTCTGTAGGTTCATTACAACATGTATTACTATTCTGCTCATAACAGAATAAACATACTAGTTATAATAATATACAAAACATCTCTGTAGGTGTCCTATTAACGTGTAATGTATTATAGTATACATAAGAGAATATTCAGAAAAATAGAATATAGGAGTATTCATTTATACATCTAATTATTTAGTTTTTTTTTTGTTAAACTAATAACATTCCTTCATTATTGAATAACTTAACGATGTATGTTATTTTAATCACAGTTCCTGACATGTTATCTTTATTTTGGGTAAAGGCTGAAGGGCTGTCATCTGTCAGAGAGATGCTGTGAGGCTCTGGCCTCAGTTCTCAGCTCCAACTCCTCTAGTCTGAGAGAGCTGGACCTGAGTACCAATGATCTGCAGGATTCAGGAGTGAAGCTGCTCTCTGCTGGACTGGGGAGTCCACACTGTACACTGGAAACTCTCAGGTCCGTTTTACCCAATGGTCAAACAGTTACACCACAAGGTGCAATATCAGTAGACATTTAACAGATTTACCTCCATAAAAGTGCACACATAAAGTGAAGCAGCAAGCAACTGACATCCCTAAGCGCACAAATGCTTTCATAGTTCTTGTGCTCGCAAAGTGTTTTCCTGATTGCTATGATATTTATTCTCCTCTAAACACAATATGCATAATATTGGAATAAAACTTCTAATTATACGCAAAACAATGCTTTAGATGAACTAATAACATGTATTACAATACATTACATAATACTGCAACAAAAACTAATATCAATAGAAAAAACGATTTCCAAACACAGCAAAACAATTTTAAATGGACTGCATTAATATAGCTCTTTTCTAACCTTTGGCCACCCAAAGCGCTTTACAATATTGCCTCACATTCACGCACACATTCACACACCGACGGCGAAGTCAGCCATGCAAGGTGACAGCCAGCTCGTCGGTAGCAGTTAGGGTCAGGTGCCTTGCTCAAGCACACCTCAACACTCAGCTAGGAGGAGCGGGGATTGAACCAGCAACCTCCAGGTTACCAGCCAACCCGCTATTCCCTCCTGAGCTACTGCCGCCTCTTCACAACAAATTTCATATAGTTATACATTTTACACCCAATATTGAATAACCACAATTTCTTCATTATGTAATAAGTTTACGATGTAAGTTATTTTAATCACAGTTCCTAACCTGTTCTCTTTGTTTTGTGTGAAGGCTGAAGGGCTGTGATCTGTCAGAGAGATGCTGTGAAGCTCTGGCCTCAGTTCTCAGCTCCAACTCCTCTAGTCTGAGAGAGCTGGACCTGAGTACCAATGATCTGCAGGATTCAGGAGTGAAGCTGCTCTCTGCTGGACTGGGGAGTCCACACTGTACACTGGAAACCCTCAGGTCAGTTTTACCCAATGGTTAAACAGATACACCACAAGGTGCAATATCAGAAGACATTTAACAGATTTACATCCATAAAAGTGTGCACGTAAAGTGAAGCAGCACGAAACTGACATCCCCAAGCGCACAAATGCTGTCTAAAGGTACGGCCACACTGAACGCTTCATGCTCGTTAAAGGCGTAGAAAATCCGCATTTTTGCATTGGGAACCATTGGTTTTTGGGGCGTAGATGCGTTCACGCGCTAAAAGTAGCGCTTTAGGCGTGTTAGACGCGTTTAACGCACCTAAATAACGCGCCCAGTGCACCTACGTGCCCAACGCACCTATGTGCGGAGTTCAAAAAATTGAACTTTTTACGCTCCTACGCGTGACGCTTAGCCGCGATAGCCATTCAGCGTTGAGCTTGACCCGACGTCACTGGCAGAGTGACGGAGGACAGGCGCTCCGCAGCTGATATGGAGCGCCTGTAGTTGGTGTCCTGACGGGAGATCCTGGCACCAACCCGGGCTAGCAGGTCATTGAACATGGCCCCAGTCAACCCAAAATACCGCTGGAACCGGCCGTCATCCAGGCGGAGTTCCTGGAGGAGGTGGTGAAACTCACCCAGCTGTGAGCGCCTACGGAGGATGTCATGCACCCAAACACGACGGCGTTTGGGTTTCCTACTCTCCTCGAACTCCCACAACAAATACAGCGCAGCGATGGTGGTGATCTCAGCCATGTTTGTGGAGCAAATGAAAAGTAGCGGGGTAAAATAAGTTTTGGGCCGGCTCATCTAGCTCCGTAGGCGCGTTGAACCATTTTTGTGACACAATGATGAAGCGGCAGGTTAGGCCTAATCAAACTCGCGTAACGCGTTCAGTGTGGCCGTACCTTTTAGTTCTCGTGCTCGCAAGGTGTTTTCCTGATCGCTATGATGTTTATTCTCATCCCAACACACTATACATAATATTGGAATAAAACTTCTAATTATCTACAAAACATCGCTTTAGATTAACTGATAACATTACAATACATAATATACATAATACAACAACAAAAAGTAATATTAATATACAAAACTACTTTTCAAACGCTGCAAAACAACTATCTTATTGTTATACATTTTACACCCAATTTGAATAACCACAATTTCTTCATTATGTAATAAGTTTAAGATGTAAGTTATTTTAATCACAGTTCCTAACCTGTTCTCTTTATTTTGTGTGAAGGCTGAAGGGATGTGATCTGTCAGAAAGATGCTGTGAAGCTCTGGCCTCAGTTCTCAGCTCCAACTCCTCTAGTCTGAGAGAGCTGGACCTGAGTACCAATGATCTGCAGGATTCAGGAGTGGAGCTGCTCTCTGCTGGACTGGGGAGTCCACACTGTACACTGGAAACTCTCAGGTCAGTTTTACCCAATGGTCAAACAGTTACACCACAAGGTTCAATATCAGAAGACATTTAACAGATTTACATCCATAAAAGTGCACACATAAAGTGAAGCAGCACACAACTGACACCCCCAAGCGCACAAATGCTGTCTAAAGGTACGGCCACACTGAACGCGTTACGCGTGTTAGAGGCGTAGAAAATTCCCATTTTTGCATAGGGAACCATTGGTTTAGACGCGTAGATGCGTAACACGCGCTAAAGCAGCGCCTATAACGCGCCCAACGTACCTACGTGCAGAGTTGAAAAGTTTGAATTGTTTACGCTCCTACGCGTGACTCTTTGCCACGATAGCCAATCAGCGTTGAGCTTGACCCAACGTCACTGGCAGAGAGACGGCGGACAGTTTCTCCGCAACTCCGCAGCTGTTATGAAGCGCCTGTAGTTGGTGTCCTGACGGAAGTTCCTGGCCCCAACCCGGGCTAGCAGGTCATCGAACATGGCCCCAGGCAACCGAAAATACCGCTAGAACCGGCCGTCATCCAGGCGGAGTTCCTGGAGGAGGTGGTGAAACTCACCCAGCTGTGAGCGCCTACGGAGGATGTCATGCTCCCAAACACGACGGCGTTTGGGTTTCCTACTCTCCTCGAACTCCCACAACAAATACACCGCAGCGATGGTGGTGATCTCAGCCATGTTTGTGGAGCAAAAGAAAAGTAGTGGGGGAAAATAAGTTTTGGGCGGGCTCATCTACCATCGTAGGCGCGGAAGGCGCTTTGAACCATTTTTGTGACACACAATGATGAAGCGGCAGGTTAGGCCTAATCCTACGTGCGTAACGCGTTCAGTGTGGCTGTACCTTTAGTTCTCGTGATCTGAAGGTGTTTCCCGATCGCTTTGAGGTTTATTCCCCTCAAAACACATTTACATAATATTGGAATAAAACTTCTAATCATATGCAAAACATTGCTATAGTTTAACTGATGACATGTCTTACAATAAAATACATAATATGCATAACACTGCAACAAATAGTAATATTAATATACAAAACGACTTTTCAAATGCTGCAAAACAACTATCTTATTGTTATACATTTTACATCCAATTTGAATAACCACAATTTCTTCATTATGTAATAAGTTGAAGATGTAAGTTTTTTTAATCACAGTTCCTTACCTGTTCTCTTTATTTTGCGTGAAGGCTGAATGGCTGTGATCTGTCAGAGAGATGCTGTGAAGCTCTGGCCTCAGTTCTCAGCTCCAACTCCTCTAGTCTGAGAGATCTGGACCTGAGTACCAATGATCTGCAGGATTCAGGAGTGAAGCTGCTCTCTGCTGGACTGGGGAGTCCACACTGTACACTGGAAACTCTCAGGTCTGTTTTAAGCCTCTTCAAACCGGGTCTTGGGGTTGTTTAATATGTAAATCTGGTCCGCTGATATGAGGGTTAGTGGTTGACCTGTTAACAACTAGTATGTTATGTTTGTTATATGTTATGTAGCTCTGGCCAGCTGATGTGAGGGTTAGGGGTTGACCTGTTAACTACTAGTATGTTATGTCTGTTTTATGTTATGTAACTCTGGCCAGCTGATGTGAGCTGAGGAGTTGTCATTAGCGTAGACATGGGGATGAGGCTTTAGCCGTGCTGTGATCTGAATATAATGTACACCTCACCATAGAACATCACTGGCCGTGGTAAAGTGAATCATATTGAACATTAAAGATGGACTTTATTAACTTCACATTAGTTTGGTGTAGTGCTGCTCATGTCCGATGCATTTCTGTTGCTCTTTTGCCTGCTGACAAAACTCTCCCTTGTTCTACACAATGTTAGAACCTGTGAAGAAACGGTCTCAGCGTACCAAACACAGCGGACTTCTCCTGACTCTAACCAAACAATATCTCATTGAGTTGTAGCTATTGAGAAACGAGCATTTGTTTATGATCCTGTTTCACATCCAAGTGAAGGAAGTTCTGATGTCTGTGATGATGTCATCTCCCCACTTCCTCTTACTGTTCTCCTTGTCCTCCAAATGGAATGAATACACTTTATAAATGTGGTTACTTTAGTATTAACTGCTCTCAACCAGAATAAATATAATAAATTGTGTGTGTGTGTGTGTGTGTGTGTGTGTGTGTGTGTGTGTGTGTGTGTGTGTGTGTGTGTGTGTGTAGCTTGTCTGGCTGCCTGGTCACACAGGAAGGCTGTTCTTCTCTGGCCTCAGCTCTGAGCTCCAACCCCACCCATCTGAGACAGCTGGACCTGAGCTACAATCACCCAGGAGACTCTGGAGCTGCGCTGCTCTCTGCTGGACTGGAGGATCCACGCTGGAGACTGGACACTCTCAGGTATGGAGAGGACAGCTCACCACTCAGGGACAAAGTCTCCTATGAGGATTCAAGCCGCTGCTAGATGAAGTGGTTTGAAGAGGCAGCTGTCACTCATGTTGTGTAGAACGTGATGAGACGGCAGATGATGAAGGTGAATGTTTCAACATGCTGCTCTCACTTTGTTTCCCCCCCAGTGTGGAGCACGGTGGAGTGTGGAGGCTGAAACCAGTTCCACAGAGATGTAAGTGTCTCTTTAGTTTATGTATATATATTTATGTATACATTCATACATTTATACATACATACATACGTACATACATACCTACCTACCTACCTACCTATGTCATGATCCGCCCCTGGTTTTCCCATTCACCTGCCTGCCACCCTGATCACTCCCAATTAACCCAACCACCTCCACCTGTGTTTCCCCTATATCAGTCCTTTCCTCCCAAACATTCCCTGCCAGATTGTCTCTTGTGTTTCACAGTGCTTTCCCGCGATTCGAATCCTGACCTACCACCTATCCTGCCTGCTCTCTGATCCTCGCCTGTCTGACTATCCTGCCTGCTCCTGATCCCCGCCTGTCTGACTATCCTGCCTGCTCCTGATCCCCGCCTGTCTGACTATTCTGCCGGTTCCTGATCCCCGCCTGTCTGACTATCCTGCCTGCTCCTGACTCCCGCCTGTCCGACTATCCTGCCTGCTCCTGATCCCCGCCTGTGACTATCCTGCCTGCCGATCCTGAATCCGAATAAACGATTGACACTGTTCCACGCTCTTCGCCAGTCTGTGCACTTGGGCTCAGCCAAACGCTCACGTTACAACCTACCTACCTACCTACTGCCGTGTTCTTTTTGGAAATAGTTTGCGGAGTCAGGATCGCTTGTAACTCATTTTATTTGGTAAAGGTTTGGACTAGTCTCTTTGAAGCAAAAGGAGGGGAATTGTATAGGAATTGCACGCGTGGAGATGCACTTAGTAGGGCATCTGAAGGATGCGTTACCTGGAGCGTTCTGCCCCCTGGGCTATGTGTTGGGACTTTAATACTGGGCAGGCGTGGACTCAGTTATGTGCTCTGATTGGTTAAGCATGGTGCTGAACTCCCGCCTCCTGTGTTCTCTATGCTGATCTCTTGTGGCTATGTGCGGGAGTTACTCTTGTTTTTGTGGCCTTGAGCGTCTGGGTCTCTCCAACATCTTAACCGCTCGTATCTCTAGAATTGACACATGATGAATGGCTTCCTGTATGAGCTGGACGCCTCCGTAGGCTCAGGATCCCTCCCTAAGATGAGAGAGAAGCCTCTTTAATTGGCAAGGGCATATGTGGCCTGTTAGAATGTGTGAATTATGTCACAATATATATGTAGTATACATACATTCATAGTATACATACAAGTTTTGACAGTTAATTTCCAGCCTGTCTGTGTGTATGATGATATAAATATGAATCCTAGCCAAGTGCCCCCAGTGATGTGTATATGTATGTGTAGGTGAGCAGGTGTATGTCTGAGTACATGTCTATAATAAATGAACCAGTTCTATGGTTCATCACTCCATCTCCAGCCTGTATGTGAGCTCAGCTCCTTCAGTCTGTTCTTTACACAGGTGTCCCTTTGAAGGTTGAGTGACATGTATGTGTATTGGGAAATCCAAAAGTGGAATATCTTGGAAGACATTACAAATATTGTTTAGATATTTCATGGGTGTAATAAGCTCATCATACCGAACATTTTGCTGTATGATATGTTAATGTAAAGTAAATACTGAGGGAGTAAATGCACTTTATACATTTGTCCTCGTTTCAATGTTTTGATTGAGACTGCCACACACACACATGGGATTTCCAATCAACTTTAACTTTAATTATCTTAAACACAATGTGTCCTATTGCTTAGAAAATAGACAGCACATGATTCCAATATAGTACCTATCATATGATATATTTTTTGTCTTTCTATGTTAATGTTTGAAGAAGAGAGAACGATCACAAAAAGAGTGAAAGAGAATAAAAAAAAAAGCGCAGGAGAACAGTACTAGTGATGATGATGATGATGATGAGGATGAAGAGCGGTTCAGCAGCTCATCATGTCTGGTTCTCCCTCAGATGCCTGTGAACTCACCCTGGACCCCAACACGGCTCACAGACGACTCTCTCTATCTGAGGACAACAGGAAGGTGACGTGGGTTGGAGAGGACCAGTCGTATCCGGATCACCCAGAGAGATTTGACTCCCCGCTCCAGGTGTTGGGTAGAGAGGCTCTGACTGGCCGCTGTTACTGGGAGGTAGAGTGGGAAGGAGCTGTTGAGATAGGAGTGACATACAGAGGAATCACAAGGAGAGGAGTGGGTGGTGACAGCAGGCTTGGAGAGAACAAAAAGTCCTGGAGTCTTTATTGTAATGATGATCGTTACTCTGCCTGGTACAACGGTAGACATACAGCCATCCCTCTCCCCCCCGCTGGCTCCACCAGAGTAGGAGTGTATCTGGACCGGCTTGCTGGCTCTCTGTCCTTCTACAGAGTGTCCCCAGGTGGAGGAGGGTCCTCAGACACACTGACACACCTCCACACCTTCTGGTCCTCCTTCACCCAGGAGGACCTCCTCCCTGGGGTCGGGGTATGGGGGCGGGGGTTCTCAGCGTCTCTCTGTCGGTTGTAGACACACGCACGCACGCACGCACACACACACACACACACACACACAAAGGGTGCTGGGTAGGGTCCTCGGGGGTCGGCGGGGCCTCAGTGTCTCTGAGTGGGAGTTGGGGGGGGGCTAAGGGGGAGGGGGGGTGAGGGTGTAGACACACACACACACACACACACACACACACACACAGTGGGGTTCTGAGGGTCCCTGTGTTCTGGGTTAGGGGCCTCAGTGTCTCTGTGTCAGTTATAGTCTCTCTCTCTCTCTCTCTCTCTCTCTCAACACTCTCATATATTAGCACACACGCGTGCACATACATAACACTTAATGCAGTGCATGTATGTATGCATTACATAATGCATACATGACACAACCATGCGCCCACACACACACACACATGAAGGGTGTGTGAGGGGGGCTTGGGGAGGGGGGGGAGGGTGAGACACCCAATTACCAACTGGTCTCGCTCACTTCTCTCCTGTTCAAACTCAACCGGCAGAACCCTTGAGTCATGTGTGAGAGCATAGAAGAGGCCTCAGGTGAGCTCTGCTGTGTTGGAGATGAGCTGCTCTGGCCTGATCAGGATGGAGGTGGGATACAGACTGATTTACATGTGTGGGATGGCTCAGCGGGTTGGGTGGCTCTATGTTTTCTCAGATAGTCCAAATGGCTCTGCCGTTTGTCCTTTCCGTTATTATGCTCTATGTGGTCATCGAGTTATCTCCCTGTGTGTTTCACCGGATGACCGACCCCCCAACCGACCCCCCCGGGGACTGACCCGATCTTGTTGCCCCCCCTCAGGGTAGCTGTGTTAGAGAGCCCACCCCGTCCCAAGGTCTGGTGCCCCAAACTCCCCAACGTTTCTAAGGCTAAGCCTTCCTCTGGGCCCTTTAATGTTGTTAGACTAACAGAACCACTTTTCTGCTGGGGACAGAGAGAGCTGTCAGAGAAAGGTGGAGCTTCACCGCCCAGCAGAGGGAGGTGTCTGGACAGTCCATTTCCTTTATTTTACAATTTTAAATCTGTTTTGGTTTAATCATGAGTAACCTAATGAGTTTTTTATTTTTTAATTAGCCTACACCTGGTTTACTTGTGGTTGATGAGTATACTTTTTTATGTTTGCTATTGCCTTTTATGCTTCATTTTGTTGATTTAGATAATTGTTAATTGTTTACCAGTAGATACACTGAATTGTCATTTTAATGGGTGATCTTTAAACTATGTTTAATATGATGGAGAGGGAGGAATGTAGAATGTTGGTGTATTTTAATGCCTCTCTGTGTTCACATCTCTTAGTCTAGGACCAGGCCAGTGCCTCTCCTACTGTACGAGGTGTTATTTCCAACATTCCATTCCATCATTTGTGATGTCCCAACAAGGACGAACCAACCCGGTCGTCTTGGACATAGCCAGGGCCATATACCTTATCAAGGGAGACACTGTTATTTTGTTATTCACGCTTTCTTTCCTATAATACTGGCCTTAAACCTTTGGTTCGGTGAGAAGAGGGATCGACAGCCAAGGAGCACGTCTGGAGACTGTTCCTCACCTCCTACACTGAGACTATCCCACCTAAATCTGTACCTGTGCTGTATTACATCCTCCAATAAACCTGCTATTCAACCCTCTGACCCAACCTGGCAAGTTGATTTGATTTCCACTTCAAGAATTACTACTACGAGGGAGAAATACACAACGCAGTCTTTACAAACAGTTTAGAAATGAGCAGAAATCGAACACATATAGATCTGTTTCACCTTCACCTCATTTATAATCTTTTGATTTTTTTTGGCCTAAGGGAAGCTTTTATTGCAGTCAGTTCTGCTGAACATTTAACTGTATTACAGTAACAAATAAGTTACATTTTTGAACTTGTGCACTGATTTAATCATTAAATCCCTTGAAAAAACATTCTCTTACTGTAGTGTTTTTCATTTGACTTATCAGTGCAATTACTGTACTGTGAGTTTTGCCAAAATTGGTAACATTGGTGTATTTTCAGAACTCCAACAATGTTGCAGTATCAACTATAGGTGTAAAGCATGACTCTGGGATTGTGAGTTTAGCCCATTGAAGCTCATTGGATAGACAAATATGCATTGTATCCTATCGAGATACAATTGTGTCAATGCAATATTGATGTGATATATTCACAGTATTGTATTAAAATATGGCAAGAATATTTATACTGTATGTACCACATAATTGCAACTTTAAAAAAGACGTTTTTTCTAAACAATTGTATACATTTGAATATGTAACATGGCCTCATAAAGTCAAAACAAAGGTAAACAGTATTTTGATGGAAGTGTTTTAAATGTATCACAAAAGTTTAATTGATGCTCTCTAATAGATATTCATATGATCATTGTGTTTCTCGTTTTGGTGGAAAAAAATCTGTTTTGAGATGAGAAAACATGGTATTGAGTGCTGTGGTTCATTTTGAAAGAGATTTGTGGAGTTTTGACAAAATGGTAAACTCTTTTCAGATTTGTCCTTAGCGAGAAAATCTGTCAGAAAAGCTTCCTGCTTGTTCAGAACACCGCTGATAGACTCGTAGAGCCCTATTTTAGCGGTTTGAAACGCAAGTGAGAAGCGCAAAACGGAAGTAGCTTTGTGGGCGGGGCTCTGCCTCTGTTGCTATTATAATGGTGGATACATTAGTCTTGCGCCCGACGCAAATCTAAAAAGGGTTGCCCTGAAGTAGCCTAATTTCCCGTAGGTGTGGTTTGGGCGTAACGTGCAATAAACCAATGAGAGCGCCGTCTCCCATCCCCTTTAAGAGCCATGAGCACATTTGAACCTGATGAGTTGATATTTTCTATTTCCCCTCTACCTGCTCTGACCCGGTCTCTCTCTCTCTCTCTCTCTCTCTCTCTCTCATCCTCCCAGCTGGAGCAGGATGAATGGGGGCCCTGACTTTGGCCCTGCCTCCTTCGTCCCCTCCTGGGGCACCATGGTAACGGGGGCGTGTCACTTCCTGTTCACCTTCAACGTAAACCAATCAGCACCAAGGAGCAGGAGGACTGCACCGGGCTGGACCTCAGGGAGCTGGGGAGACCCCCCAGGACCAGGACCAGATACAGGGGGGTTAGATAGTCTTCATCTGGGGGGGGGGAGGTACCAGGACCAGATACAGGGGGGTTAGATAGTCTTCATCTGGGGGGGGGAGGTACCAGGACCAGATACAGGGGGGTTAGATAGTCTTCATCTGGGGGGGGGAGGTACCAGGACCAGATACAGGGGGGTTAGATAGTCTTCATCTGGGGGGGGGGGGTACCAGGACCAGATACAGGGGGGTTAGATAGTCTTCATCTGGGGGGGGGGAGGTACCAGGACCAGATACAGGGGGGTTAGATAGTCTTCATCTGGGGGAGGGGAGGTACCAGGACCAGATACAGGGGGGTTAGATAGTCTTCATCTGGGGGGGGGGAGGTACCAGGACCAGATACAGGGGGGTTAGATAGTCTTCATCTGGGGGGGGGGAGGTACCAGGACCAGATACAGGGGGGTTAGATAGTCTTCATCTGGGGGGAGGTACCAGGACCAGATACAGGGGGGTTAGATAGTCTTCATCTGGGGGGGGGGAGGTACCAGGACCAGATACAGGGGGGTTAGATAGTCTTCATCTGGGGGGAGGTACCAGGACCAGATACAGGGGGGTTAGATAGTCTTCATCTGGGGGGGGGAGGTACCAGGACCAGATACAGGGGGGTTAGATAGTCTTCATCTGGGGGGGGGAGGTACCAGGACCAGATACAGGGGGGTTAGATAGTCTTCATCTGGGGGGAGGTACCAGGACCAGATACAGGGGGGTTAGATAGTCTTCATCTGGGGGGGGGGGAGGTACCAGGACCAGATACAGGGGGGTTAGATAGTCTTCATCTGGGGGTTAGGGCCCCCTTGGGGTCCGCCCCGGGGCGTGTGTGCGGTGGGAGCCCCCCTGACCCCCCCCAGAAGGTGCAGGCTCTGGGCTGGTACCTGGAGGAGCCCCAGCTGGCCCAGGTCTCCACCAACCTGCTGGACTACCAGGTCACAGCCCTCCACCCCGTCTACGAGGCCGTCTGCGGCCGCGCTCAGGTCCGCGCTCCTCCTGGGGCTGTGCTGCCATGTTCCAGTACTGGGAGTACTGCACAGCGTCACTGCATTGTGTAGTCCAGTGTTGTGTACTGGACGGCCTCACCTTAGCAAGCCAACTGAAACCACTGTAGGTAGAAAACGTATTCTTTCCTCTTCATGTTCCCCTTCCTGTCTTCCTCCCAATTTACTTCCTGTCTTCCTCCCAATGTACTTCCTGTCCTTCTCCCCATGTACTTCCTGTCCTCCTCCCCATGCACTTCCTGTCCTCCTCCCACCCAAGAGGGAGACCACGCCCACCTCAGAGAGGAGGCCAAGCCCACCTCAGAGGAAGGCCCCGCCCATCTTTGAGCTACTGGGCCATCGGAGGTCACAGACTTTTGGTCGACCAATCATCTTGCCGGGGGCGGGATCTGTATGAGTGGCATGGAACTGGAAACCAGCTGAGAGGCAGAACCAGTCCCAGTATGATAGCACTTAACCAACCCAACTGAATGACTCTATGGAGACCTGACCTGATGACTAGTGGCTAACTAGCTGTGGCTAACTAGCTGTCTATCTCTGCAGGTCATCAGTAAACAAGGACTGGACTCTCTGGGACTGTCCAACCCCAAGGAGAGAGTCATTGAGTAGGTTATAGTGCGCACACACACACACACACCACACACACACCCGCACATAGACACACACACACACACACACTCACATAGACACAGTGGTGGACGGGGTATACCGCCGCCACCTACCAACCGGTGGCAGAGAGCACCACGTCTCTCCCCCCAATCAGCGAGATGGGGAACACCTGGCCGCAGGGAGGAGAAAGCCCCGGAGCCATCTTAAAAAGGACCACAGAGCGGGAGACGGGAGAAGAGCGACACAAAGGGATTACTCGACACGCCCGCGGACTAGAGGCTCACAGAGACCCTAGATCGAGTACCTGTATTTCTGATTCTTGTTGAATAAATGCAGAGTGCGGCTTAACCCTTGTTCAACGTGTGATTCGTACCTGAAACCTGGCACATTGGGAAGCGGGCTACCACATATGGTGGAGAATGCAGGCAGTCTGAAGGACCCCACTACACCACCAGTCCGGCATGCAGAACCCGGACGGAACCGCGGCGACGGCCGCCCAGCAACAGCAGCGGGAGACCTCGGAGAGCATTGCCCTGCTCCGCGAGGCCGTAGTGCGGCTCACCCAGCACGCCGTCCGCCCACCCCGAACGCTGCCCCTGCCAGCCGGCTCACCAAGCTGGGGCCCGACGACGACGTGGAGGCGTACCTGGAGGTCTTTGAGCGTCCGCCCAGAGGGAAAGCTGGCCAGAGGAGCAGTGGGCCCATATTGTGGCCCCGTTCCTCACCGGGCCCGCCCAGCAGGCGAGCCAGGACCTACCGGCGGAGACTGCCGGACAGTACCCGGCCCTCAAACAGGCGATCCTGGCATACTACGGTCACAACCTCGCGGCTCGCGTGCAACGCGTCCATGACTGGCGATTCGACGTCCAGGGCGCCGTACGGACGCAGATCGCCCAGCACAGTTGACTGGTGAAGCGGTGGCTGGCAACAGGAGAAGGACCCAGCCCTATCGACAGGCTGATAATAGACAACACCCTTCGTCGGCTCCCGCCGGACGCCCGACGGGTGCTGGCACACCACCATCCCGACACAGCTCAGGTGGCCCAGCACCTGAGCGCCAGAACCGGAACACCCCACGACTCGTCAAGACCCGCCGAGACCAATGGGGACACACGACCGGGGCCCCGGCACCCTCCCCCGACCCGCCGAGCGGGATGCAGGAGAGTCGCGAGGGGAGGCGCTGCTACGAGTGCGGCCAGCCCAGCCATCTCGCCCGCTACTGCCCGGGAGACCGAGACACGTCGATGCCGTCGGCCTACGCGGACAAGGGGACGGGCCGACCCTGCATGCTGGCGACCTGTTGGGCGCAGGGGACGTCCGGAAGGCTGACCATACCGGCGCGGGTTATGAATCGGGACACGCAGGCCCTTTTGGACACCGGCAGCGTGGTCACCCTCCTCCGCCCCGACTTGGCGGGCGGAAGGGAAGGGGAACCCGCCTGCGTGCACGGGGATACCCGAACTTACGAAACCTGCCACGTGGTCGTCCGGACCCCACACGGGGTGTTCACGGCTCAGGCGGGGATCGTACCCCACCTCCTGATGCCGCTACTGATCAGAAGGGACTGCCCGATCTTCCACCGGCTGTGGGACCCGGCGTGAGAAATGTGGAGCCGGAGAGAACCTCCCCGCGGAGGGGCGAGGGGAGCTCGGCAGGCCTACGGGGCCACCAGGCTCCCGTCATCCCCCGGAGAGCTGACGGCGGAGGACCAGGAGTACGAGGGGAACGGACCCTCCCCACCGGGGTCCCCGCTCCACACGGGAAGAGGACCCGTCCGGACCGGGTCACCGGAACCTTCCCCCGACACCCCGGAAACCCTCACGGCACCCGAGCAGCTAGATCCCCCGGAGGAGCCGGAGAGTTCCCCCCTCACCGAGTTCTCTGACTTCTTGCCGGGGAGGGGGGAAGACTCAGCCCGACCCGGCCAGTTTGCCACCGCCCTGCTCCAAGACGAGGCCATGAAACATGCCTGGAGGCACGTATTGGTCCACGACGGACAGACCCGAGACTCGGTGAGTCACCTCCCGCACCCACACTTCAGCACAAAGGGGGGGCTACGATACAGAGTAGTGGCAGGAGAGGGGGGATTGAGGGAGCAGTTAGTGGTGCCCCACACATACGTCAGCAAGGTGCTGTTCATGGCCCACACCCACCTCCTCGGAGCCCATCTGGGCATGGACAAGACCCGGGAACGGGTCCTCGCGAGATTCTATTGGCCGGGGGTAAAGAGGGATGTCGAGCGTCACTGTCAGGGGTGTCCCGAGTGCCAGAGGGTAGCGCCTCGGGCCACAGTCAGAAACCCCCTTATCCCCATGCCGATCATAGAAACTCCCTTCGAACGAATAACACTGGACATTGTGGGGCCCCTTCCCAAGACCAGCCGGGGACACGATACATCCTGGTACTGGTGGACTACGCCACCCGGTACCCCGAGGCGCTACCCCTGCGCGCAGGCACCGCGGAGGCGGTCGCCCGGGAGCTAATGCTACTGTTTAGCCGGGTAGGGATAGCCAAGGAGGTGTTAACGGATCAGGGCTCCTGCTTCATGTCCTGTGTAATGAAAGAAGTACTCAGACTCCTGCAGTTAAAGCAGCTTCGGACCTCAGTCTACCATCCCCAGACGGATTGCCTGGTGGAGCGGTTCAACAAGACCCTGAAGCAGATGTTCAAAAAGGCCATGGACCTGGACGGTAAGAACTGGGACCAGCTGTTACCACACATATTGTTTGCCGTAGGGAGGTCCCCCAGGCGTCCACCAGATTCTCCCCCTTCGAGCTGCTGTACGGACGAAGGCCCCGCGGCATCCTGGAAATAGCCAAGGAGGCATGGGAGAGCCAGCCATCCCCCCACCGCACCACCCTGGACCATGTGGAACAGGTGAGGGACCGCATGGCCCAGGTGTGGCCCAT
Organism: Pollachius pollachius; assembly: GCF_949987615.1. Lineage (NCBI taxonomy): Eukaryota > Metazoa > Chordata > Actinopteri > Gadiformes > Gadidae > Pollachius > Pollachius pollachius. The sequence continues at coordinate 22,291,287 of NC_136946.1, read as the reverse complement.
CGTCCAGGTACACCTCCGGCAAGCCCAGCAGGCCCAGGCGAGGGTCTACAACCGGGGAGCCCAGCTGCGAACCTTCCAGCCTGGGGATCTGGTCCTGGTCCTGGTCCTGGTCCTGGTCCCCACGGCGGAATGTAGGTTCCTTGCGAGGTGGCAGGGACCCCATGATGTGGTTGAACGTGTGGGGGAGGTAAACTACCGGGTTAGACAACCAGGGAGGCGAAAGCCTACCCAAATATACCACATTAACATTTTGAAGCAGTGGAGGGGGGGGGGGACCCCTGACCCTGCTCCCCTGGCGCTGGCGGCCCGACGCGAGATCCCGGAGGTCCCGGTGGGAGAGGACCTCAGCCCGGCCCAGAAGCACGACCTCGACGAGGTCGTCATGCAGCACCGGGACGTGTTTTCCGAGCTGCCATGGAGGACCACGATCGCCCACCATGATATCCGGACGGCGCCGGGAGTGAAGGTGAGAGTCCACCCCTATAGGATCCCGGAGGCCCGGAGGGAGGCCATACAGGCCGAGGTACGCCGGATGCTGCAGCTCGGGGTCATCGAGGAGTCGCGCAGTGCCTGGTCCAGCCCGGTAGTCCTCGTACCAAAACCAGATGGGACCTATAACTTCTGTAATGACTTCCGGAGGCTGAACGAGGCGTCCGACTTCGATGCCTACCCCATTCCCCGCGTCGACGAGCTAATCGAACGCCTTGGTCCGGCCCGTTATCTCACGACCCTGGACCTGACCAAGGGATATTGGCAGGTACCGTTGACCCGGGCGGCCCGGGAGAAGACGGCGTTCTCAACTCCAGGGGGCTTGTACCAGTACACCGTCCTCCCCTTCGGAGTACATGGCGCTCCGGCCACCTTCCAGCGCATGATGGACCAGCAGGAATGACATGGGGAAACAACTCGAAACCCCAATGGACTAGAGGCTCTCGGAGACCCTAGATCGAGTACATGTGTTCTCCGTCTTGCTAATAAACGCTGTGTGTGGCTTAAACCCTGACTTCGCAGTGAGATCTATCCTTGACCACGACACAACGGGGAGCGGGTACCGGACACACACACACACACACACACACACACACGCACACACACACACACACACACACACACACACACACACACAGACCACAGATAACAAGACTCAGGGTGTAGCGTCCTGTAGCTCTACGTATCTGGAGATGCAGCGGTGCAAGGGAGGAAATGAAGATCGGTGTGATCTATTCCAGTTTCCCCCAACAGAGCCATACAGCCGAAAACAAACATGTTGCCCTGGCTTGTAAATATTTTACTTTATATAAAATGAGCATGGACTGAATTGAGAATAGTATTGGTCTACAAGTGTCCATCACAGCTTGCACAACAGCAAAGGTGTGTGTGTGTGTGTGTGTGTGTGTGTGTGTGTGTGTGTGTGTGTGTGTGTGTGTGTGTGTATGTGTGTGTGTCAACACCAGCTTTATTAGGAGGCCTTGTCCCTCGGATAAATACATTTATCATTCACTTGTCCAGGCAGAAAAGTGACTTTTCCAAGTAAAAATGTGTCATTTTACAATAGTCATAACTGTTCATGTTGTTTGCGAATGGAGAATGTAGAATTCAGACGAACAAACAGTTGCAATCATTCACACCATGTCAACCCCATCACTAAAACAGCCATAACCCTCCTCTCATTCACACCACCTCTGAGCAATAACTGTTTAAATCCTCACTTCTTCTCAATAGACTGATTTCCATCTTTAAACTGTCCAGGATCTCCCATAGACCAGTCCCTCTTCATGGAGACACAGCTGGGTCCAGGGAAGTCTGCTCTCTCCTCCTGCTCTGGGCTTTAACGCAACACAACACAGCTGTTTATCAGACTCATGATGGAGTCATGAAATACATCCAAACAGTGTCAACATAGAAATGTTTTGGTAACACAACTGGGGCCCTAACTGGGGCCCTAAGTGACATTTATTCACTACTGAGGAGTTACTATAAAACATACTAGGGAATACTGTATTAATTAATCATCCTGTGAATTAGCAAACTGATCAATTTATTATGAAAGCAACTGTATTTTCCTGGGATATCACAATTATTTGTTAAATTAACAGGGCACAGATGGGTTCATTGTCATATTTTAATAAAGACTAGAGTTTTCAACCTCTAGTTGTACTCAAACCCATAGCAATATTGTGGAAACCCCAGTCGATAATGTAAGAAATTCCTCCAGTAAGTTCATCAGGTCTTCTATGATCTCTTGGAGTTGGGGGAGGGGTTGATGTGGTGGGGACCTGATATGTCAGGTGCACACACTGTTCTTAAAACTCCCAGTAAGTTCATCAGGTCTTCTATGATCTCTTGGAGGTGAGGGCGCAGTGGGTGTGGTGGGGACCTGATATGTCAGGTGCACACACTGTTCACACACAGTTATTCTAGATCTGACCAGTAGGGATGCATTCCCAAAAATACATACACACACAGATACACACACACACACACCCTTTAAATCCGGTGAAACCTACCTGACGAGGACCTATATGGATTTTGAGGGGTACATTGCCAAGCATGTTAAAATTGTGTTTTCTTTCATTTGCAATGCTTGTGCCTCTGGGGACCTGGACTCAGGTCCTCACCGCACACGAGGTCCCCACGGGTTTGGTGTGCAATCAGGTTCAAGTCCCCACCAAGTACACCCACACACCCACACACAGACCACAGATAACAAGACTCAGGGTGTAGCGTCCTGTAGCTCTAGGTATCTGGAGACACAGCGGTGCAAAGGAGGAAATGAAGATCTGAAGATAAATAAGTTTCTTCATTACTATTACCTTATCATAAAGGTTAATGAAGGTTTAATAAAAGAGTTCTCAACAGCTTGATTTTTTATCATCCTTCATTCCTATAACTATATCAGTCTTATTATAAAGGGTAATGATGATAGTTTGATGATATACTCTCGCAAAACAAAATAGCTTGTTGAATAGATCTGGTTCAGATTATCTGGTTCGGTGAGATCTATTCCAGTTTCCCCCAACAGAGCCATACAGCTGAACACAAACATGTTGCCCTGGCTTGCAAGTATTTTACTTTAAATAAAATTAGTTTGGACTAAAATGAGAATAGTGTTGGTCTACAAGTGTCCATCACAGATTGCACAACAGCAAAGGTGTGTGTGTGTGTGTGTGTGTGTGTGTGTGTGTGTGTGTGTGTGTGTGTGTGTGTGCGTGCGTGTGTGTGTCAACAATAACTTTTTCATGAGGCCTTGTCCCTCGGATAAGTACATTTACCTTTCACTTGACCAGACACAAAAGTCACTTTTCCGAGCAAAATGCGTCCTTTTACAAAAGTAATAATTTTTCATGTTGTTTGTGAAGGGAGAATGCAGAATTCAGACGAACAAACAGTTGCAATAATTCACACCATGTCAACCACATCACTTAAACAGCCATATCCCTCCTCTCAATCACACCACCTGAAGTGGCGAACCCTTTTTTCGCCATATTTGTTCCTGAGGCAGAGATAATCCGACACACATTTCTTGGGAAGAACGCACAGAGAGTGTTTAACTTTGTGTTGATTCATTTATTAAGCATTAACTCTGGTTGACTTTCCAGGAAATAACAAAACATAAAGACTCCAAACAATGTAACTGTTAGGGCCAAAACAGGGTTCTTGGTATTGTACAAAAAGGGACTTTTCCATGTAAAATAATAAGTCCAATAATGCGTCCAATATTGTGTCCAATAATGCGAAATAATGCGTCCAATATTGTGTCCAATAATGCAAAATAATGCGTCCAATATTGTGTCCAATAATGCTAAATAATGCGTCCAATATTGTGTCCGATAATGCGTCCAATATTGTATCCAATAATGTGAAATAATGCTGTCAGAAAACTGTTGGCTCCCTGCCTTCCAAACCTGAACAATAGTAGTTAGCCTGCCTTATATGAAGGCCTCCAATAGGCTCCAGGTAGATCGTGACACACCTATTTCCCCAGGTGACACAAAGGACTAATCACCACATCATCACAAAATGCATAAATATACATATGAATGCAAATTAGATTAATATTTCATAAACTTTATAAATTATAACTCATACTTTTAGCCTTAGACTCAAAATATATTTACTTAAAAATATTAAACACAAAAGACCTCTAAATGGCTCACTCACTCACTCACTCACTCACATGCTCATCGCACATAGACAAACACGCTCACACACAGTCTTTCTCGCACACACCTTACACACACACTCTTCCTAATTCCCGATTCCCAATTTAATATTCCCTCTGTGAGCCCAACCCTCTCCCTGTGATTGGACGACACTGTGGATCAGAGTGAGCGTACGTCAACCTACTGACCACTGATTGGTCAACGAGCAACAGGTGTGTCCAACTCAACAAATGAGTAACGAATGAGTAACAACCAGGGCCTCCGTTAGGGCCCCAGTTAGGGCCCCAGTTGTTCATCATTCGGTACTCATTCGTTCCTCAGTAACTACCCACGTTTATGCGTACCTTATTGTAAAGTGTTACCGTAACATCAACTACTGGAACAACCCTAAATGCTTTTAGACTCTCTCTCTCTCTCTCTCTCTCTCTCTCTCTCTCTCTCTCTCTCGCTCTCTTTTACACTCACACACTCACTCACACACACACACACACAATGTCTCCCTCTCTCTCTCTCTCTCTCACGCACGCACACACACACACACACACACACACACACACACACACACACAATTTCTCTCTCTCTCTCTCTCTCTCTCTCTCTCACTCACTCACTCACTCACACAATATGTCTCTCCCACACACACACACACACACACACACACACAACGTCAGCAAAACAAACTGATTCTGCCGTTCCCATAATGTGGTGAGTTAAGGTGTATTCAAATATGAATACAATTCTGTAGTGGACTCCTAGACATGTCCACCACGCTATCTGCTATATTATACCTATGTATGTTGTGTCTTTATATTCAATGAAAAATAATCTTGTGTGTGTGTGTTTGTGTTTGCATGCGTCCGTGAGTCTGTGTGTCAACAGAAGACATTTGATAAGAGTAGAAGGAAAACACTGTCACTTCCTGACACAGATTGCAGGCTGATGATTGGTCAGAATTAAAACATGTGAGGTGGTTTTTCCATCTGATATAGCAGTGCTGACTCCTGAGAGCAGACATATTGGAAGCTGTCAGGGAGGAACCATGGTTACCATCTCTGAACCGGACCCTGGAATCTCTGAGGAACCTGAGGACACGTCTTTGGACCGGAGGAAGCGTAGGTAGAGATGATTTGGTAGGTGCCCTTTTGAGAGGATTTAAAATAAATAATCCAGTACAAAAAACGTGTTTTCATCTGCATATATTTGAAATGTACTTTTAGTAAATGTTTATAGCCAAAGGGACCGACCTGATGAACCAGCGACCGTATAGACAGATTTATTCTCCTAAATAACGACATGTGTGTGTTTGCGACAAAAAGCTCACATTAGCCTTACTTGACTTGTAATTACGCCCATGAGTTACTACTTGAGATAGGCATCTCAAGTAGTTGTGTGTTTCATGATACATGTTTGTTATATACATGGAACAGAGTGCAGATGAACTTTAGGGAGCAAGTTTAGTTTTTTCATTTCTTATTATTAATGGTAATGCAACGTGACATTAGAGTGACAATGGTTTATTTAATCAGCAATTTTGTGTTTTAATAAAGGCTGATCATTTAACTGAAGTGACATCAGGTGTACTTTACTTGTACTCTATTTAACATAATTATATAAAGTTTGTCATTAATATGAACATATCTCAAATTATCCCACAACACATGTCCTCATATTTTCTGCGTGGGCCGATGTGAAAGACCGTGGTGACACGCAGGCCACATGTTGTCCCCCCTCGATTACTGTGTGTATACATATGTATTTCTGTGTGTATTACTGTAAACTATGTGTGCGTATATGTCAATAATGAGGGAATAATAACATGTATGCTAGAGACCAGCACTTGCTCTGCTTAAGTGTGTTCTAAACACGAGAGCCACAGTACCAGTCATCACTTACTGAGGTGTTCTCAGTAGAGGTCTTCAGGTGTTTCTTCAAGACAGGGAGGGATTCTGCAGACCGTAGGGAGTCTGGACTGTGAATGACAGCCACGCAGTATGAATATATCTGTGTGTACATTACTCTGTGTGTCCGTGTGTGTGTGCTTGAGTGAGTCTGTGAGTCTGTGTGTAGTAAAAGAAAAACATTTCCTTACACTGATGGTATCAGATTGCAAGCTGATAATTGGTCAGAATGAAAACAAGTGACGTTGTTTTTCCAGCTGATAGAGCAAAGAAGAAGGGTAAGTTCAGAAGCCGTGGAAGACGTCAGAGAGCAGCAATGGTCTCCATCTCTGAACCGGACCCTGGACTCTCTGAGGAACCTGAGGACACGTCTTTGGACTGGGAGGAGACCAGGAAGAGAAGATTTGGTAGGTGCCCCTTTATAGAGTATTTAAAAAAAATAATAACTTTTTTAGCCAAAGTGACCGTGTGTGTGTGTGTTTGTGTGTGTGTGAGTGTGTGTGTGTGTGTGTGTGTGTCCTACTCCTAAACAGCTCTATGGTTTCACATAATTGTTATTGTGAGCATCGGACTGCTGAGTATTCTCCTCATCTCCCCGCGCTTCAGTGAGTCTAAATCATATCATCCTGAATAGAATTACAATACAGTATAATCATATTAATGACTGTAATAACAGCAATGATAATGATACATATTGTTTTTGTTAGATTCAGTGATAATAATAGGGTTAGCACACATACACCGCACGCACACATAGAAACACTGCATACACACACGCACAAACAATCCACACACACGCGCACGAACACACACGGACACGGACACACACTGCACACACGGGCACGCTGATGCTGACGTTTCAAGACAAGCGCAGTGCAGGACACCGCATACACACACACCACACACACATGCACACATGCACGCACACACATGCGGATGCAGATGTTTCAAGACAACGGCGAGATTGAGATAACCGCCCCGCCGTTGACACACTCTCCCACCTGAGCCTTATGTCTATCATAGACACTTTTTTGCAAAACGTTATTTTTCTTTAAACATTATCCACCTCCTGAGCCACCCGAAATGTCTTGCGATATAGAAATCCCCCCTCCACCCTGCCGACTGTTTTAGTTGTTTTATTTTTCTTATGTTTCATGTGTCGGCTATGTGTGACTGTAGGCTACTGCTGCCTGTCTTGGCCAGATCACTTGAAGAGATGTTTAATCTCAATGACGCGTTCTTCTGTTAACAAAAAAAAACATCTCCCACGTCAAGTAGCCAATGTACAATCTGCAATCTTGCCCTCTTAACCCCCCCCACTACACAAGTCTGTGCTTTAGTTCACCATAGTTAGGTAGGTTGCTGCCTTAGCTGTTGTTACTTGAACACAATTTTCAGCTGTTTGTTATTATTATTTTCAACTAACCAATAGTAGTTGCCGTGCATTTTTTAAGTATCAATGCACTTTGAGCCCTGAATAACAGTAAAACCTATTGAATGTTTGATTGGTATGCATAGTATACTACACTTTCCATTAAACAATTACCCCTGTAACCCAACAGTTAGCTGAACATTATATGGTCCCGTCCTTCCACTCCCTGTTTTCTCACCCTGTTTAAACAAGAAATCAACTGCATTTGTCCCAGTGTTTGTGCTATGGGAAATTAAAGGTCCCATGGCATGCTACTTTGTTGATGCTTTAATATAGATATTAGGAGGCCCCAAACACAGTATTTAAAGACGTTCCCGAAATTCAGCCGTGGTGCAGAATTAAAGCCACTACAAGCCAGTCGCACATTGAGCTTTCCCCAAATATGCAGTTTCTGTGTCAGTCGCTTTAATGCAAATGAGGAGGAGAAAGGCGGGTCAAGGAGGAGGGTTGGGTGTGGCCCTGAGCAGCTTGCTGCCACGGTACCATGCGCTTTGTTTACAGTGGATGTATCGCAATTGTGAGGCGCATACAGCCTTTGGCCGTGTTTTGTAAATATTCTAGAACACTCCGGGTGCTCCGGCAGGAGTCTTGGAGCTCTATATATAAATAATATCACATTGTACATTGATATCTAAATCATATAATATATATTATCAGGGCCAAGAGCTGTGTGCGCCTCCAGACGATATTATGAATCTCAAACGACTGCGTCGTGAAGGAGCGTTCACACCCAACACGAAGGGGTGACATGACCTGTGCGTTCACACCAAACGCGAAGGGGCGACACGGTTCCATACAAGTTTTGATTTGTAGCGCCCTGCACCGGCGAGCGCGTTCATGAGGATTTGCAATGCGACACTTTAACTCGAGTTGAAATATTTGAACTTTGCCGCGACATTCGTGCGATGACAGCCAATCAGCGGTCAACAGCGTGGCCACTGAGTGACGTAACGTAACAGGCAATCAGCGTTCAACAGCGTGGCCACTGAGGGACGTAACGTAGCAGCCAATCAGCGTTCAACAGCGTGGCCACTGAGGGACGTAACGTAACAGCCAATCAGCGTTCAACAGCGTGGCCACTGAGGGACGGAACGTAACAGCCAATCAGCGTTCAACAACGTGGCCACTGAGGGACGTAACGTAACAGCCAATCAGCATTCAACAGCGTGGCCACTGAGGGACGTAACGTAACAGTCAACCAGCGTTCAACAGCGTGGACACTGAGGGACATAACGTAACAGCCAATCAGCGTTCAACCGGCCAACCGTTCCCTGCAGTGCAGTCCGGGTTGAACCGCAGCATGGAGGAGAAAGGGATTGTTGCCGTTTGCACTCCCGGAGCTCTATATATAATAGTATATAATATTATATAATTTAATATATAATATCACGGCCAAAAGCTGCGTGAGCCTCCGGACGGCCGTAGCGTGTGGGGATTGGGCTTCGAGGGGTTTGTTTACCGGCGTTGCTATGGTTACCGGGCTTGTGTGTTCCAACGGTTAACTCGCGGTGGTATCTAATAAATCTCTGTCTAATCAATCCTTCAGAAAAAGCAAACAAAGTGCTTGCATGATATTGAGGCCTACAGCGATCGTTAGTTAATAAGTGTAAGTTGTTTGAGCAGTGGCTTGTGGTCGACCGCAACAATCAGGTCCCTGCAGCCCAACACGAAGTAGCGCGCTTCGTCCAAGGCGTCAGCGACTGCGAGCGCCTCGCCCTCTACAGGCGCATATCTGGACTCGGCCGGGTGCGTGAATCTGCTACCAACCAGGGTCACCTTCCATCCATCAGCGCAGCAGAAGGTACATTTAATAAGTACATTTGTCATAAGAAGTGAAACAATATATCGCTGTCGGTACAGTAAAGATGTTCATAGAACCAAGTGCAAGTATTACAATTGCTAGGCTAACCCATTCCCGTGTAAAGCAAAGATAGCAGCTACTGTAGATGCTACACAATTAAGTACCTTGAATAAGTGCAATGTAAAAGTGCCAGGACGTACAACATTCAATGGTGGCTGTGCAATGGTTTCTATGCAGAGCCGAGGTGAACTCTGAACAGGTGAGTTTTGAGTCTTTTGCGGGCTTGTCAAAGATGCGGACGCCGTGCTCGATCTCCTGGACGATCTCCTCCTTTGATTCACAGAAAACATTCTCCAATTCCGGAGACCTCTCGAAGCGTACCCCATGCAGTAAGAGTTTGCGGAACGGTTGCATGCGCTCGGCCATACTGAAGGTGTACCAGTCCGAACCAGGACCTGATGTCAGTGACATTGCGGGGTTGTGGGAAGTGCCATTTTCAGGAAAGCAGCTGAGAAGGGCATCCATTTCGTCATAGAAGTCACGAAGTGTGTGAGAAAGAGTAAACAGTGGAAAGGGCAGCAGGAGTGGCAGAGTTCTCTGGAGTGATCCAAGTCTCTGTCAGGGCCAGGAAATGGAGGGTATTGAGGGACGCGCAGGCCGAAATAGAGTCTGCTTTTTTGACCGCTGACTGGCAATTCCAGAGTCCTCCCATCACTTCAAGTTCAGTGATGGCGAGGGTGGGTAAATGGCATAGATTGGATGGGTTGCGACGCCGAGCAGAGGATCTATTGCGGCGTCGTCTATGAGTAGAGATTCTAACGATAATCGAATTACGACACATAGCTACTATACCGTGGCCTCTAAAGTCTTCCTCGAGGGACTCCCACAGAGAGACTCCCTTGTTCTTTGTTTCCCGGGTCTTGACTCCCACAGATAGACTCCCTTGGTCTTTGTTTCCCGGGTCTTCGTTTGCTGGGTCCTGACGCTAAAGCTGACGCTGCTAATGGTAGCTCAGGCAGTCTTAGCTCAGCCCAGTCAATCAAGCCTATTGTTCACACCTTGTGACCGAAACTACACTCAACGACCTTACTATCAACAACAACACAGCAAAAACCAACACTGCAGGCACTAGGGTTAAACATAGTACAACCAATTGAAATGCAACACGACCTTCTTAAAGACAAAATGTAATGTAACTGAGTTTGTCAGCTACCTAACTTTGCTAAATAGGCAGCCTTAGCTCCGCCCAGTCAATCAAGCCTATTGTTCACACCTTGTGACCGAAACTACACTTAATGACCTTACTATCAACAACAACACAGCAAAAACCAACAATGCAGGTACTAGGGTTAAAGTTAGTACAACCAATTGAAATGCAATTAGCTCTGCCCAGTCAATCAAGCCTATTGTTCACACATTGTGACCGAAACTACACTCAACGACCTTACTATCAACAACAACACAGCAAAAACCAACACTGCAGGTACTAGGGTTAAAGTTAGTACAACCAATTGCAATGCCAAACACTATAATTCTTAGTTTCAACACTCACCCCAGCTAGATATGAGACGACCTTCTTAAAGACAAAATGTAATGTAACAGTTGTCGCACATATCATCATACAGGTGGTGAGCGAGGGGGAGTGTGCGTACCATGTCGGCGGTGCTGGTGAGTGTGCACAGTTCGCCGAAGGCGCTCGTCTGCTGTTCGTCGCACACCCCATCAGCCTCCTCCGGTGCGGGCCTAGATGATCGGCCACCCAGGCAGACCTTGTCGAGGTGGTTCTGACGATTGCATTTCCGGAACGTCTTGCCGTACGCGGGGCACTCGGCGCGTCTGGCGCGCCACTGAGGTGTTTTGCCGTGGCCTGCCTCGCCGCAGTAGATGCACGTCTCCTCGGCCTTGACCCTGGGTTTCTTCGCTCTGGCGCCGGCCCTGGCGTGGACGTCCTGCTACTTCCCCCGTCGATAAGAGCTGCTGATAGTGTCCGTGCTCTGAGGGTCAAGCAGGCGTGACGCTGAGCGCTTTCCTGACTCTTTGGCTTCGATGTACTCTATCATGTCCTTTAGTGGCATATCCTGATTGCTTTCGCCAAGCAGATCGAGCTGTATTTCTTGGTCTGTTATGCCGCGGCCGATCACATCACGCAATATTTCCTCTGTGAAGTCGTTGACTTGGTCACACCCCTCCTTAGTGCATGTCATTTCGTATTTACACGTGCCTGCCTGCCCCTTTAAGCGAGCATGAAATGATTGATGGGCTCTTCGTGTCCCTGTCGCATGTTAGATAGGGCCACTCCAGCTACCATCGTGTTTTCTGCACGGACAGCGAGTGCCCTCATGGCAGAGAGAACGTCCTTTTCATCACTGTCCACTAGGCTTTTGCCGGCAGCACGGGTGAGGTCTTTTCTCAGATCCTCCTCACAGCACTCTAGCAGTTGTGTGACAACATCTGATCCAATTAGTTTAGTGCCCCTCTTGTAGTCAGCCCAGCGGGTTAGGAAGTATGACCAGGTCTCGGCTGTTCCAGCCAACGCTATGGACTGGCGCCTGAGTTTCTCCATTTTGGCATTTGGGCGTGGTTCCCTAGGGGCTGCAGCGTGTGTGGTCGCGTGTATGCTCAGCATGGCCACCACCACTGCTGCTTCAGCATGTGTAGCCACATAGTCACACTCCTCGATGGGGCAAGGCACAATCATCCTTGGTCTCACAGTTTTGTAATTTCGTTTCTTTGTTTTCAATGATGCGCTCGTATATCCCGGTTCCCGGGCAACGTCACTTGTAAATACACTCGCGGTCTGGCCACTCGTATGATCGCATTCTTTCCCGACGTCGGAGATGTCTGCTTGGCTTAATCCAGATGTTTGGTTATAAATAAGAACAACTTTCCATTTGTTCACTTGCTTTAATGAACGACAGCAGTGAAATGACAATAACCAAACATGTCATGAGCAGCTGAAAGTGCCGGTAGGTTTACATCTCAACAGAGTCATTAACTTGCTGTTCCGCTATGTGCAACAACATAGAGGACCGTAGTGCAATATTCCCTAGAAATAATGTCATTCACACAGTATGGTGAATTATGTGTACAGAGTCCAACACAAGACTACACTTTCTTGCTAAAATGTAATATTACTCTACTCCTTGAGACTCCCGAAATGTCTTCACACTTTGTTGCTCAAAATTGTATATGACTGTAGGCTAGTGCTGCGTGTCTTGGCCAGAAGTCTTGAAAAGGATATTTTTAATCTCAATCGCCTATTTTTCCGGTTAAAAAAATGTATTGAAAAAACTCTCACGTCAATGTACAGTCCGCAATCTTGCCCTCACAAACACACACACGCACGCTGACGCAGACGTTTCAAGAGAAAGGCAGCGCAGAACACCGCATACACACACCCTGCACGCACACACATGCACGCCAAGCGGCCTGAAGCTCACACACACACACAGCATGCGCAAATGCACACATACACCGCACGCACGCATATACAAACCGCACACACACACATGCACACACGCACACGCGCACGAACACACACGCGCCTGCTGAAGCAGACGTTTCAAGACAAAGGCAGCGCAGGACACCGCATACACACACACCGCGTACAGACACATACACACGCGCGCGTCGAAAGACAACGGCAACATTGATCCCGCATCCCACAATGTCTTGCATATTGACATCCCCGCTCCCCCCTTCCTTCTGTTTTAACGGCATCGCCGTCCACAAACTCTCCCAGGTAAGACTGTAGAAATTGCGATAAAAGAAGTGAAGAGACAATTACTCACTTCGACAAGCAACGGCAGGTCGTTCATTTTGTCATAAATAAAAAACTGTTAAATTCAAACATCGCGCCGACCGGCATATCAACACACAAGTCACGTGATCTTAAAGAGACAGCGTCCCTATAACACAGAAGAAAACATGTCAATAACACAGTATGGTGAATTATGTCTATAGAGTCCACCACAAGACTACACTTTGTTCCTCCGATGTAATATTACACTTGAGCAACATAGTTAGTTATGCTTTCACACAAAAATGTATGAAAACGGCTTATATGTAGAAAATGAATATGCTTGCTTCATAACTTAAGGAGGAAATTATTATGCTTTCTTCATTACGTAATAGGTGAACCGTAATGTTATACGTTGTAACATTATAGGCAAAATGTTATTATATTATGCGCTCAGAAATTAAATACAATATCGACTGGGGTTTCCAAATTATAGCTATGGGTTTAATTACAACTAGAGGTTAGGCGTGCACTGCGCGCGCTCAACCTCTAGTTGTAATAATAGCAATGATAATGATCATTATTGTTTTTGTTAGAATTTGTGTTACTAATATGAATAATATTAATATAAAAACAATAGCAACGACAATGATATTGATAACTGTACTTATTGCTATTTTAATTAGTATTAATATTATGGACTTTGTGTTTGGTTGGCTGTGGTCCTGTGATGTTTAGAGACGATGTCGTTCTGTTTTAGAGCTCATATCTTCTGTATTCCTCTGTCCTGTTCTAGACTCACCGTCACCCTGGAGGGAGGGGAGAGAGCACTTACTGGGTGAACTCGGTGAGGGTTTTATCCAAGTTATTAAATCAATCGCGTCATCAACATTCATTTCAAAAACACCCTCTGCTTTTGTGATTCATATTGTGGTCTACTAAGGTCAGGTTTCTATTGTCGTCTATTAAGGTCATGCTTTTATGTGGTCTGTTAAGGTCAGGTCTCAGGGTTGTGTGTCCGTAACGAAGGCCGTAAGATAAGCAGTTCTCTGTTTGTTCAGGATTTTCTTTTACATTCAACAGATGGATTGACACTTCAGGGCTGGATGTTTCACGACAAGAGTTTCTACCTTATTTCTACTGCTAAGAAGGGCTGGAGGGCCAGTAGAGAAGACTGTCTGCAGAGGAAGGCAGACCTGGTGGCCATCAACAGCAGAGAAGAACTGGTGTGTGTGTGTGTGTGTGTGTGTGTGTGTGTGTGTGTGTGTGTGTGTGTCCGTGTGTGTGTGTGTGTGTGTGTGTGTGTGTGTGTCCGTGTGTGTGTGTGTCCGTGTGTGTCCGTGTGTGTGTGTGTGTTTGTGTGTGTCCGTGTGTGTGTGTGTGTGTCCGTGTGTGTGTTAGTGTGTGTGTGTGTGTGTGTGTCCGTGAGTGTGTGTGTGTGTGTGTGTGTGTGTGTGTGTGTGTCCGTGTGTGTGTGTGTCCGTGTGTGTGTGTGTGTCCGTGTGTGTGTGTGTGTGTGTGTGTGTGTGTGTGTCCGTGTGTGTGTGTGTGTGTGTGTGTGTGTGTGTGTGTGTGTGTGTGTGTGTTTGTGTCCGTGTCTCCACTAGAGTGGGAACAGAGCTCATATCTAGATCCCGGGTGCAACATAGTGACCAAACAAGAATAGAAAGCCAGGCAAGAGCAAAATAAAAAGGGATAAAAACAATCAGATGAATCAAAGCAGAAGAGAACAGTGGATCTGGTGATAAAAACAGGTTAAACCAGGTGGGTAGAAGTGGGCTGCCCCCCAGCAATGGGGGGTGGTGAGTGGAGGGTCCTTAGTATGGATTGGTGAGTCTCTGCCTCCGTTTGTGTCCCCCAGGTGGTGATAGTCCGGGGGCCCTTTTCCTGAGGCCTGCTGGGGCTCAGTGGGGTCCAGTGATTGGCTTCTCCAACCAACATGAAAGAGTTTTATTGTGGTTCTGCTGTGTTCTGGAGGTCTCCTTGGAGCTGGTTCACATGCCCTACTTAAAACACCCCAGGTAAGAGCTTACCAAAGAATACTGAAAGGAATAAAAAGATAAAAACAATAAACAACTTCTTCAGAGGCTAGGTAAGGTAACCCTCGCAGGTCAGGGTCAGGGTCAGGGTGAGGGTCAGGGTCAGGGTGAGGGTGAGGGTGAGGTTGAGGGTCAGGGTCAGGGTCAGGGTGAGGGTCAGGGTCAGGGTGAGGGTGAGGGTGAGGGTCAGGGTGAGGGTTAGGGTCAGGGTGAGGGTTAGGGTCAGGGTTAGGGTGAGGGTTAGGGATAGAGGATCAGTCCCTTGACGCCATCTGGTGGTGCAAGTGAAGATAGGCACAGGCATAAGAAACTGAAGATGGACCTGTAACTTTTGCAACCTTAAAACAAAAAAACTATAATCAAAAAAACTACATGTGATATTTTATGCAAATATAAATAAAATAAAGACGATAAGGGGAGAATTTTTTTTGCATCTAAAACAGTGATTGGATGGGGTGGGTGAGGATGAGAATGAATTTGGGCAGTAAAGGTTAACAGTTTTGGTTGTTCATTATTTAAATCAGTGCTAATATCACTCTGCTTGTTGTTTTCAGGAGCAGGTTCTGCTAGTCGGGAGAGTGGTGGAGAAACCAAAGGTACAGGCGCCCTCTGGTGGACGACGGGGGGGATGAATCTAAATCAGTCAAATCAAACTCATCCCTTTAATTAAAATGAGGGAGGTCATTTAAGATCAAACACAGAGCTGAAATAGACTCTCACTGTTACCAAAGTGACCAGAGGGCGCCGAACCTGCGTTGAGTTTTACTAATTAGCTCACCTGCCGCAGCTCACGCAAGTGGTTTTCTTAATTGGTTAATTGGTTGCATCTGGTGCGTTTCACTTCAGAGGGAACCTGACAGTACGTTGGTGTCCTCCACTGTTTGGCAGTGTAGCGTCTCCCCAACGTGGTATGTTGTTGTGTCCCCAGAAACCAGAACTTGTGTGTAATGTTCTGTTGAGCTCTGTTGTGACTTATTTGTCATCTCTTCCTGTTTCACAGGTTAAAGACTTTTTGAAGTGAAGAAGAGCATCTCATCTGGACCTGATGTGAGTAGAAATGTGTAGCAAAGCACAACTGTGTTGACTTGTATGTTGAATATAAATCACTGATAATGTGTGAAGGAAATCGGGGATTGTGGTGGTTTAACTCATTTCAAATTTAAATAATGATTCTACCTGAAAGTAACATTTTAGAGACTATACATTCAAACTTGTTAAAGTAAGAAGAAAATCACTCTTGACTAATGACAGTCAAATAATTAGTATAGCTTATATTAAAAAGCTGGATTAATTAATTATCTTAATCATTATTTAAATGTTGGATTATCCCAAAAGCCCTGAATTTATATTGTCATTCATTTATCTGATTTAATGGAGATGGTAGATGTTGAACTGTGGGACAGTGCCCACGTTTGACAACAATAATGAGTAAACTGTTTGTTCCTTCAAAGGTCTATCATGGACATTTAACTGCAGTTCTGTGAGTATCCCAACTTAAACATGAAGATGGACTGCAAACTGTAAGTCATTAGTTTCTTATTACTCTTGGGCACATTGATGTATTTTGGCTTCCTGGTGAGTTAACCCGTTAGCAGAAGGTTGATCTGAGTATTAGGGATGTTTTATGGGTTCATGGGTTACTTAGGCATATGGTTCATGTTGGTTTTAATGGTTTGTTAAAATGGTTACAGGTTCTAAGTTATTGTTGTAAGCTGGAGTAATGGGTTGGGTTCTGATGTCTTCAGTCTTCTTTCCAGCTACACTCCTGAGCTCTGCATCTTCATCACGAGTGTTGCTTTACTGATGAGGGTTGGGTCTGAATGAGCAGAGGTGCATACTGGGATACAGAGCTGTCTGAAGTCTACAGGTCTGTAGACACGCCCCCTCAGGGGAAACCGAGTGTTTGAGAAACCGTTGTGGCGTCAGTTCCATGAACTAGAATGTTCTTTAAGATGGAGACAGGGATTCAGAAGGAGAAACACCAGGAGGAGATGAGGGGGCTCCTCATCTCAACGTCTAAAGCACAATTTCAGTCTGACACAGAACCATGGAACACATTCAACAGTCCCCTCCAGGCATCGTGACTCCTCAGGAACAGTTTCATTTCCAAGAAGGTCTAATTCGGGGCCATTCCAAGATGGATCCTACTCCTCAAGAGCCACCCCCCTCCACAGGGTGGTCTTCTGAACAGATGACCTCCTTCCTGTCCTCAGGCTGACTGAAGCTGCACCGTTTGCATCTGTGAAGGCCCCTCATTCTGGAAACCTCTGGACTACAAAGACATGGCTTCAGAGACGTTGAATCAACCTGGGACACATTTTGGAGACACCAAGCATAATCCATCACCAATGTGGGACGCCACTGAAGAATATTGTACACAATTTACGTCTCTGGAGACATTGATTGATCTGTTCTGGGTGTACTGGCAGGAGAGCTGGGGTGGATGATGGAATGTTATTTGGCATGAGGTTTTTACCCTGCATGAGTGTTTGGCCTTTTATGGCTCAGTGGGGTGTGTGGCTTTGACATGAGATGGATGATATGTGAGCATCGCTAGGGTGGGTGTGGGTGTGGGTGTGTGTGTGTGTGTGTGTGTGTGTGTGTGTGTGTGTGTCCTGGGTTCTACTCGTGTGTCTCCACCTTGCTTTGACAGTGATAACGTTCATACGGGGGTCTATGTGGTTGGCTTGGGATATTGGAATGGTCAACTGAATCATACCTGATGGACGGCCACACGTTTGCTTGAGGCCTCCAGTAGACATGAAGAGCCCGGAGCGACGCTCCGGAGCGATATCCAACACACTGGGTAGGAAGGAGAGTATCCAAATCAAGTGTAAAAGGATGTGAGCGGCGTGTTCAGATCAGTGACTTCAAACTAGGACTACACCAATCAGGATCAATGGAGGATGGACACCTAAAGGCATTCCACAAGGAGAGTCTGAAGTTGGAAAGGGACCTCAATGGATATTCAAGATGACCTTTAGACCTGTAGTGAGGCGGCTCCTCCTACCTGGCTGGATTGATGGAGAGCCCTGTGGATCTTGTCTGGCTCTCAGCTGCACCTCTTCTCAGGCTGAACTGTCTTTGTTTCGTACAGGACTAGCTGAACGATTGGTTCCCTTAAATCAGAGTCAATCTGGGAACTCCAAGTAGTGCACTCTTCAAGCTGAAGTTGTACTCTTCAGCTGAGGAGGTAAGGAAACCTTCATTAGGGCTTCCCGGTGTATAGAAGAGAACGTTTCAAAGTGTTCCATGGTACTCTGATGAAGACCGGTGTTGTGTTTCACTGGCTGAGAGGAAGAACCCTCACATCTTCCTCTTAGCCTTTCTCCTCTGAGAATCCTGGCGCCATCTTGAAGGATATTCCAACTCATGTAACTGATGTCACGACAGATTCTCAAACACTTGGTTTCTCCTGAGGGGCCTGTCCATAGAACTGAAGACTTCAGACAGCACTGTATCACAGCATGCATCTCTGCTCACTCAGACCACACCCTCATGAGTAGGATGCAACACCCTAGCGATGAAGGTGTAGAGTTTTATAAGTAACGAGGGAGCAGACAAAGGTTATGAGAACACAATGGCATGTCAATCTGTAAATCTTTAAACCATGAAGATGTTTGGATAGTCCAGGAATTGGACTTCATTTTATTATGGGCAGTCCTTTCACTCAAATGCCCACTTCTCACTGGACCTGTACATGTGTTGGCTGGCTGGCATGATTTGCTGTTGGTGATGAGGCGGTCAGGGTGACATTGCAGGGCTATGGTTGGCTCTCTGTGAGCTCAACGTTTAGATTTACTCTGTATGCTTTGTACCCTGAATAATCTAGATAATTGTTTATTGTAAAATGTAGACACGGTTTTGTATTGAATGTTTCCATTGTTTTTAGGCAAGGATTTGAGGTTTTAAGTTGTTGTGGGTAATACATGCTAGTTCTTCGTACGGTTTTGAGTGATATAACTTGTACACACTGGGTGCATAATAATGTAAAGATACACTGAATAGTAGTAATGACCAACAGCAACAAACAGATCACATCAAGGTAAGTCTGTTGGCTGTGTTTTAATGAAGACCATCGCTGGACTTCAGGATCTTCCACCGTTCAGCACAAGGTGAGGCGCTGGTTCTGTTTTTTCTTTGGTTGGTTCCGGCTGGAATGTTTGGATTCCAGTCGGACGGTTTGTGCTTCCCGCCGTGGAAGGTTCTGAGTGCCGTCACTTGATTTAGCCTCAATGGTTAGCATTGAACGTTGTAGTCTTGACAACCATAAGAACCCACCTGGCAGTTAGTTTGACGTGAATCCCCTGAGGGTATCTGGCGGAACGTTCTGGTTTTTATTTGCGTAACCTCGAGCCGTTGCCAATGGAAACTATTTTTCAATCAGTTTCCATTGGGAATTGTTGCCCCTTATCTGATACAACTTAAGTTTGATATTAAATAGATACTGACACGTACATCGTACAATATGTTGATAATTTCCGACGGTTGCGCCGTACTTTTAACCACGTTGACGGGACTCTCGCTGCATACAAAACAGCGTTCTACTTGCGGGCCCATTTCTGACCATCAGTGAAGGCTGAAAATCATTTCAAGGTGGAAGATGATTTGTCATTTCTTCAACGGAACCCAGCACCTGAATATGGCTGAGTATATTTGATTTAATATCGATACTGCTTAGTTTTCTTTGTTACTTCAGCTTTTGTACGTTCTAAATATCTGGGGTCATTAATTGCCACAGAAGTTAAACCCTAACCAATAGAATGACTTTAAACAATGACTTTGGTGCTGAGTTACCAACCGGATAATATCAAAGCTAAAATAATGGCCGTCTTTCCCACATGTTACAGTAGAAGACACTCTAGAACTGTACAAGGTTAAAAAGGTAACATGTAGTTTGTCCCAAGGTGTCTGCCTCCTCACCCAGAGCAAGACCTCCACCTCCTCACCCAGAGCCAGACCTCCACCTCCTCACCCAGAGCCAGACCTCCACCTCCTCACCCAGAGCCAGACCTCCACCTCCTCACCCAGAGCCAGACCTCCACCTCCTCACCCAGAGCCAGACCTCCACCTCCTCACCCAGAGCCAGACCTCCACCTCCTCACCCAGAGCCAGACCTCCACCTCCTGTCAGAAGTCCTCCAGAACAGGTCAGTGCTCTGGTGTGTGAGTAGAGTCTTCTCAGGTCAGTTTCAATGCATGGGCTGAACCACTTCTTTAAACTTGTGGACTGCTCTGTCTTCATTCCCATAATGGGATGCTCATGTCTGGTCTCCAGTCTTTTCTAGCCTTGAGTTGTAAAATAATAGTTAAATTGTGTAACTCGGTTTCGGAAGAGTCAAATAAGTTTATTGTTGGGCAAAGGCTAATATAAACCTGCTGCTGTAGCTGAGAGGCTAGGGAACGGGGGCTTGTGGTGCCAGGATGGATAGTTTAGGTCTTGTTTTGATCATCTTATGACTTTAAATATGTGCCAAGCTGTGATTTGAGTTAATTCATACCGGGGTTATTTAGGAGTCATATGAGCCATTATTGTTAATAGTGCTGCTACGACCGTAGAGGATGCATTGCTGAACGCGTCAATCTGCAGACGTTGTCTAATTTAAGTGTTTAAATGTTTAAATTCGTCTTCCATTTTACAAGTGAACCTCAGATGCAGGAGGTGGGGTGTGTTGCGTCCCCAGGTGATTTACTGCTGAGACCAACTTGGTTTGTAACCAGACCAGGAATCCATGGCTGAAGGAGCTGATGGAGGAGCCGTGCTGAAGGCCCTCCCTGGTGGAGGAGCTGATGGAGGCCATGATGGAGGCTGGTGGAGGAGCTGATGATGTCTGTCGTGGGGTAGATGGAGCCTGACTCTGAAGTGATCATCACACTCACTGCCACTTCTCGTAGAATACTGCTACAACAAACTACCGGCGTTTGTTAATACACCAGACAACTACATCTGTTCTACCACACATTGAAGCAAGACTTCTGCTGTTTGTTCCAGACCAGGACTCTGTCTGAGGAGAGCTGGTGGAGGAGCTGAGAGGCTGGAGGACAACTTGGAATCAACCAACAAGGATTCCTCGTAAGTATTTATTTACTTAACATGGTTGACTTAAAGGGCAAAATACTGCTGTTACTTTGACATGTGTTGACAAACTACCACGTGTCTCTGGAGCGGAGGCGAGCTGGTAGGGGAGCTGTGAATCTAGAGGATGACCATCACTCCACCAACAAGGATCCTCGTCAGTTTGCATAAAGTAAACAGAGTGGACAGAGTGATTATGCAGGATTAGTTTGTTCAGTACAAGTTAAGGCATACTACTGTGGTTGGTTACCAGACAAACTACAGCTGCTAATTTGTTATGCGCCATTAGAGCCCAACTACTCCTGTGTTTGTGACCTTACATTGGAGCCCAATTGCTACTGTTTGTGACCTTACATTAGAGCTAAACTACGACTGTGTTTGTTACCTTACAGTAGCGACAAATTACCACTGTGTTTGTTACCTTACATTAGAGACAAATTACATTTGTGACCAGGAATCTGGAGTACTGATGGAGAAGCCATACATCTGGAAGGCAAATCCTGAGGACGACCAGGACTCTACCATCAAGGATTCCTCGTAAGTTTACATTATCTGGACATAGTAGAATAGGTAGGGGGTTGGGGGGGTTCAACCCTCAGACCGATGGTGCCGGGTTCAAGTCCTCAGAATAAAGTGATGCGTCCTTGAGCAAGGCGCCCTAAAGCCTGCCTGCTCCTTAATGACAGCTCTTTGGTTCAGATAATGTTGCATCTTTTGAATATTGAACCTAATCCATGTCCTTGTTTGGTCTGGGCAGACACACCTGAGCTGAACCTCACCTGAACCTGTTTGGTCGGGGACAGACTCACCTGAGCTGAACCTCACCTGATCCTGACATCCTGCTGGTCCCGTCTCCTCAGTTCATCTGAGCCTCGTCCTCCAGAAGACCTGCTGAGCTCAGCGGTCTGAGGCTGATGGATCAATGACCTCCAGTGGGAGTGATCTTCTTGACCCCACATATACCCGTGTGCTTCCACACGCCTTTCCCTCACGTCTGTCACTAACCTCACTACTTCACTACTCTCTACTCCTTCCCCTTCTTCTTCCTTCTCCGTGGTTCGAACCTTTACTCTGAAGGAGTGTCTTCTTTAACCTTTACACTGAAGGAGCGCCTTCCTGCCCTCAGAGGGTTCAGCGTTAGGGTTGAGAGTCAGGGTTTAGAGTCAGGGACAGAGCTGGTCAGGGAGGACTGTTTTACACAAACCTCTTCACTTGCTTTCTAAATGGAGGGGACATTTTGAAATGATTAATTTGGGAAAATGTTTTCCTCTGCTTCCCTTTACAAAAATAAGTATTAAACTTCTGTCAAGTGTTTTTGTTTGTACTGTATATTAAAATCCTACATTGACTTCTGCATGTTTGGTCTGGTTCATTTAATTGTACTTTAACTTGGTTAATGTCAAGCTAAACTCCTGCAATACATTTAATATACATGATGAATGTTATTCAGCAATGTTCACATAATCCATTTTTTAAAAATATAAAACATCCATATTACTACTAAATTCAAGCCTATTCATGTATTTATCGATGTACATACTGCCCCCGCAGGCCATTCTCTGCTACTATAACACGTTCAAACCACCAACCCGGTCTCACATCAATGTTCTCTGGCTACGTTTTTTCAAAAGGAAAATGTGGTTTGGCATGAGACTGCTGTCCAAACTGTCCAGCAAAGGAAGCTCATACACCTTAATCAATTATCCAGGAATCTTTTTGTGTATTTACATTTTAAAATGTTCATGTGCTGGTCTAGTTTGTCAGCAATAACTCTGCCTCCAGCAATAGGATTGGTCGAAACGTATGAAGTGAAAGAAATAAAAGCCCAATTCACCAGATCTGAGTTTAGCTGCCGTCAGATTTTGGATCATGAATGTATTGAGCGAACGAGGTCTGAGCTAAATATGAACCACCTGGAACTTGGTGCGTTTCCTGGAGCTCAGAGGATGGCAGGACGCGTGTTTACCTGGTTGATAAGGCCCTGAACGCAGAACCTAAACCCAGACATCCTAAACACAGACCAAGAACCCAGGGGCATCACTATGCTGTTTTTTTGGGGGCTAAAGCCCCGGATATTATTTAATTTGCCCCTAATATTATGTTTGGGTAAAATAAATAAATACAATTAAAAATATTTATAAATATTTATAAGTAGACTAGTCTAGATAGTCCATCTGGCAAGAGAATAAACTGTTTAAAAACATAACCTGTTTACCACCTCAAGTGAATTAACCTATGCTATCCCCAGTCAGATCCGTGTGTGTGTGTGTGTGTAAGGTCCGTCTCACTTGTATTCATTTTACTCGGAAATAGCTTGAATGGAACTTTAGATGTTTGGGAATAAGCAGCGTAGCAGTCAGGCAGCTATGGAAAGCTATAATAAACTGTATTTTGTTTATTTAGGTAAAGCATTATGAAAAAATTTGCATGCAAAATAAAGCATACAAATAATTTTGGCATTTTCATTTTCCCTCTGGCCTAAGCCCTGGATGTTTATGAAACTTAGAAACACCCCTGCTTGTCTTCATCAAATTAAATTAGCCAACCAAACACTTACATCACAATCAGTTATTTGATATATATATATATATACACACACTATATATCTATACATCTATATAGTCTGTATAGAATATATATAGCTCTGGACTACCACCATCCGGGTTGCCCATCAGTGTGTGGAGGGAGAATATTACCACACACAACAGTGGAGTCTCCATCACCTCTTCATCAGTGTGTGGAGGGAGGATATTGCCACACACACAACAGTGGAGTCTCCATCACCTCTTCATCAGTGTGTGGAGGGAGGATATTTCCACACACACAACAGTGGAGTCTCAATCTGTGTGTCTAAAGTAAGTTTGGTATTCATTTGTCCTATCATCACTAGTCCCATCTTTGTCCACTTGGTGGCGCTTTAGAGACTGATTCACCTTCTGGTCCAGCAGCTGCTCTGTGTGGAGAAGCTTTAAGGTTGAACTTTAACACTAACATTCCCTCTTTGTTCTTCACATTATGTCTCCTCTTTGTGGTTCCTGTCTTTACTAAAGGCCTTAGCTGTTCAACAACCCCATTACAGCAAGTTAATTAATAACTAATATCTCTGACAATTTTACCAAGTTATAACCTAATGTAAATTATTAACTAATATCACAGACTACTGAGCCCAGTTGTAAGATGTGTTAATGAATAACTAATATCTATGACTGTAGGAGCCAATTCCTTTGCATCGTGGGTGTGTGTGTGTGTGTGTTAGTGTGTGTGTGTGTGTGTGTGTGTGTTTGTGTGTGTGTGTGTGCGCGCATGCACTTGTACTCACCTATTTGAATGGCATTCAAATAGGTGGCAATAATTTACATCTTAAACATTACAGGTATATCAAATGAAGCGTTTAGATGCAAAATCCTCTAAGTCCGTCCGACCACTTTTCTTCTAAATTACCATTTTCTATCAGGCTTCTATTTTCAAGTTCTGTCACTTTATTTTAAAGGCAATTATAAGGTTATAAGTTAATGAATAAAACATTTTTCTTTTTTTAAATGTCACTTTTTTTCTTTTTGTTTTTTTGACCAAATTAAATTCTCTTTTGCGTCAAAACCAGCTAAATCCACAGGTTATTTTTTGGCAAAAACCTCTAAATCCACTTCTTTGTACGATACATGGTAAAAGGTAGTAAAATCACTTGAGCTCAGTTAACACTGAAAATAGTGAAAGCTAACACAATAAGAAATTAAACCTTTCTAAGGGGTTGGGGGTGTGTGGATCGGGGGGGGGGGGTAGTAGAACATCCATATTATCGATATCCATGTTCCATACTAATTTTCGGATGAAAGTACTACTAGTCCTAACCCATTTCTCTGCAGTCACTAAACAAAGGCCAAAATATATAATAATAATAATAATAATAATAATAGGGTTAGTCCTCATTCCCCACAGTTGGGACACTTTGCCCTGTTAAACTGCTCTCACACCGCAGCGTGTAACTCGCCGCCTCCATTCATTTCATTGAGGGATGGGCGGCGGAGGGGAGGCGGTTACAACCGCGGCTGTTGGACCAGGAAGCGGTTTCCGCCCACGTGAACGTGCACAGATTTTGCCCTACCGCTCATCTTTTCCTGCGCTGAAACTTTTGGCGGCAGCCGCCCGGCAGCGGCAGCGAAAGAAGCCGCTTTAAGAACGCCTGGCCCTTTCACAGCGCTGCGTGAACCCTCCGGCAGCGAGGCGGTTATCAGGGCGGTTGCCGCGCGGCGGTGTGCAAGCAGCTTTAGCTGGCAACTACAATGGGCAGGTTACTGTTGTGAAAGAGACAAATAAATAATGCTGTCAATTAGAGTACAGCAACGACAGGCACTGAACTACTTAAAACGTGTTGCGACAAAAACATTACAAGAACGTTATTTTAATGGTTGCTGTATTTATTCAGACAAAAGGCATTTATTCAGACAAATAAAGCCTAAATAAATAAAGCCTTGTATAAATAATAGCCTTGTATGAAGTCTAAAGTGCATACAAGACAGATCATCTCCTGACATTCAGCTTGTGTGTGTGTGGTGTTTGTGTTTGTGTGTGTGTGTGCGTGTTGACCAATAATTGCAAGCCAATGGTTGGTCAGAATTAAAACATGTGACACCGTTTTTCCAGCTAATATAGCAGGGCTGAAGCCTGAGAGCAGAAGCCCTGGAAGAAGTCACAGAGGAGCCATGGACACTGTCTCTGAACCAGATCCTGGACTCACTATGGAACTTGATGACAAGTCTTTCGACCCAAGGGAGACCAGCCACAGAAGATCTGGTAGGTGACCTTTTTAGCATTTAAAAGAAATAAACCAGTCAAATAAATATTTTCATGTATTATGTTTATGTATTACTGTATAACTGTGTGTATGAATGTATTACTGTGTACCTGTATGGGTGTGTACATGTCAATAATCAGAGAATAATAAAATGTATGCCAGGGACCAGTACTTATATCCCTGTGTACATAACTGTGTGTGTGTGTGTGTGTGTGTGTGTGTGTGTGTGTGTGTGTGTGTGTGTGTCCTGTTCCTGAACAGCCCTGAAGTCCTGCAACATTGTCTTGCTGATATTCGGACTACTGAGTGTTCTCCTAATCTCCCTGCAGTTCAGTGAGTCTAAATCATATCATTCTGAATAAACTAAAAATAATAATCGAAGAAAAAATAGTAATATTATTATTGATATTATTATTAAAAATAATAATAATAATAATAATAACAATAATATTATTAATAATAATAATAATAATAATAATAATAATAATAATAATAATAAAAACAATAATAATTCATTCTTATAGTAAAATTATAATGCCATCCAGTCCCTTCCAGCCACCATTGTATGTTGTACGTCCTGGCCCTTAATGTACGCACTTATTGTAGGCACTTAATCTACATTGCACATATTCATAGTACTTAATTGTGTAGCATCTGCCGTAGCTGCTATCACTGCTGAACACAGGGAATGGGTTAGCCTAGCGATTGTTAGTACTTGCACTTGGTGCTATGAACATCTTTACTGTACCGACAGCCATATGTTGTTTCACTTCTTATGACAAATGTACTTATTTTAAGTCGCTTTGGATAAAAGCGTCTGTTAAATGCCCTAAATGTAAATGTAAATAATCATAATAATTGTTAATGTTATAAGAATTAGTGTTAATATTAATTGTAAACACATGTTTTCTTTCAGGGGGATGGACTTGTGTGTGTTTGGTTAGCTGTGGGTCCTGTTATGTTAGGATGTCATTCTGTTTTAGAGCTCAAATCTTCTGTACTCCTCTGTCCTGTCCTAGACTCAGCGACACCTTGGACTGAGGGGAGAGAACACTTACTGGATGAAGTCGGTGAGGGTTTTATAGAAGTTATGAGAGTTCTTAAAGGAATCATGTTATTTCATTCAAAAATACTCTTGGCTTATGTTTGAACATCCCTCCTTATATATATATATATATATATATATATATATATATATATATATATATATATATATATATATATATATATATATATATATATATATATATTATGATTTATATTTTTCAGGCTAACAGAGCATAGACAGTGTTAGCTACTAACAACAATAAAGGATGTCCCCTTCTGGCAGCATGGTGGTACTGCAGGTGTTTTTAGTCTCCTCCTCCAGCAGGGGGAGCAGAAGAGTACAGAAGCGCTCGTCTTTGTTATGCGCTCAATTAAGTGAGGTTTACAGTTCTACCTAAGGCAAAGATGCACCGGTTTGATTGTGGTCTTCACAAAAGTTCAGGTTTTTATTGTGGTCTAGTACACAGGGTCAGGGCTCTACAACAAGATGCTCTGAAAATAAATTGGTAGGACCTTGTAGGACAGGTTATAATCGCCTTGAAGGATATGCAATACAAAACTTGTAACAGATAATTAGGATGGAATACAAGAAATAGCTGATGGTAAGAAGTTAAACTGAATCAACCACAAATCACTTGCATATTTTAAACACAGTTTAAAAAATTAAATGATAAGCTCTTACCTTGTCTGCGCATCTCTAGTGTCTACGTAGCGTCTTTTTCTGCATTTGCTTTCATAGGTTTAAATTGCAGCTGGTTAAAGGTTTTGCCTTCTTCTCTGCAAGCTCTGCCCCCGACTCGTTAATCTCCCTGGGAAATCTTTGTAGACACTGCTGTGTTTTTCAATCATGTTTGAAAAGGCGGGCGAGAATACTGGGGGTGAATCCCCTGGGTCGCCCTCTAGTGGACAGGTGTTAGGAGAGAGTGAAGGGAGTGTCTGACACTGCATCTCTAGATCCGTGTTGTAAACGTTCACTCCTCTCCTCCTGCTTTCTTCAGGTTCAGTGATGCCCACGGAGGAGGAGGCCCCCAGCATCACAGAATTCCACTCCTCTACCCACGTGTTGCCTGTGGGCCAAACGGCCCGCTATACCTGCCACGCCGGCGGCACGCCGGAGCCCACAGTAGAGTGGCTCCACAACGGCAGGCCCCTGGAGAGGAACAGCACAGACAACCAATCAGAGGCCTGGGTGGAGAGGGGCTTCCTCTTCGTCAGAGGGGTGGGGTATGGCGTGAACACGGTCTGCTGCATGGCGAGCAACAGCGCTGGCACGGCCAATCACAGCGCTCAGCTGCTTGTCTTTGGTAAGTCCTGGATCCAAGGAGAGATTTTTGTTGATGATGTATTCATAACGTTGTTGTTGAGGTGTGTGTATATATATATATATATATATTTATATATATATATATATATATATTTATACATGTATGTGTGTATATATATGTGTGTGTGTGTGTGTGTCACTATACGTTCATATGTGTACTTTTTTTATAGTCACTTGTGTCATCCCCTGCTTTACCCAAAACGTAGCGAACCAAAAACCGTGATATGAACCAAACCACAAATTCTGTGAACCGTTCCCTAGTTTTTGTGGATGTCATGACGTGTAAGAGGTGTTTTTTAAGTCCATTGACGTTTAGTTTCTACCGGAAGCAGACAACCAGCCATGTTTGTTGTCCAATGGAACCTAGCCTCAAACCACAGACTCAACAACAACAACAAACTATAACTCAGACGTGCAAACTTAATCACCAAGTGTAAGGAAAGTGAAACTGTACAGGAATAGGAACTAGAAATCGTACAATTATTGAAGATATTGTACTTGTACTGCCATTGCACACATATTGCACATACTGTGTGTGTATATTAGTATGTTTGTTTATGTATGTGTATGTATGTTTAGGAATGTGTACATATTTATACGTATGTTTACGTATGTGTACCAGTGGCGGCTGTTGGTTTTTAAAGTGAGAGAGGAAGGACTGGGCGCTTGGTTGCCATTGGCCTGCTTGCACTGTTAGTGGCGTATGGTGGCTTAAGTATGTGACACTCAAGTTGTTTCAGGGTGTTTTGGTGAACTAAAAAATAGCAGGGAGGGATAATTATGTCAATAAAATGGATTCAAATCCACCAGTGGCAGCATTGTACTTGGACTGGTGGGCCACAGGTCTTGGACTACAAGGGCAGAAGGAAAGGATGCAAAGCCAATTGGTCAAATCAGGCCTACTCTTGATTTGTTAAAGTAAATAAAAAAATCTGGGCCTATCATTGGGCATATTTTTGCCCGCAATGACTGAAGCTATTGGTCGTAATTTTGCAATGTTTATTTTCAGCTACAATTGTTTTAAGAAAAATTAAGACAAAAGACCAAAAGTAATGCCATTTAAAATGCATCATGCTCTCAATCATTCACGGATATCCTTTCCACAATATCATACAGAACGGTCAGAGTAACAAACAATTAAAATCACAAGAACATTATTTCACAACTATTTACGTGGGCTAACATTGGCTATCATTGTTTGAGGCAAATGTGGATGTTAAGGGATGTTTCAGAATGTTGGTCATGGTGTTAAGCCAATTTAGATTGAGGGACTTCATGTATAGATCAAGTCACACACACACACACACACACACACACACACACACACACACAGACACCCACACACAGAAACAAACACACACACACACACACACACACAGACATACACAGTCAGACATATACACCCATACATAACATAAAATAAACACAGACACACACACACGCCAACACAGTCACACACATGCACGCACCCACGCACCCACGCACGCACGCACGCACGCATGCGCACACACACACACAGACACACACACAAACACACACAGTCAGACAAACACAAACACACACACACAGTCAGACAAACAGAAACACACACACACAGATACAAACTATACTGTATATATATAGTGTGTATTTGTACTATGTATGCATATGTATGTGTACTTATGTACACATAAATAAATACATGTCTGATGTATGAACCAGTTCTATGGTTCATCAGTCCATCTCCAGACTGTCTGTGTGTGTATGATGATATAGATATGAATCCTAGCCAAGTGCCCCAGTGATGTGTATATGTATGTGTAGGTGAGCAGGTGTATGTCTGAGTACATGTCTATAATAAATGAACCAGTTCTATGGTTCATCAGTCCATCTCCAGCCTGTATGTGAGCTCAGCTCTTTCAGTCTGTTCTTTACACAGGTGTCCCTTTGAAGGTTGAGTGGCATGTATGTGTATTGGGAAACCCAACAGTGGAATATCTTGGAAGATATTACAAATATTGTTAAGATATTTCATGTGAGTAATAAGCTCATCATACCGAACATTTTGATATATGATGTGTTAATGTGAAGTAAATTCTGAGGGAGTAAATGCACTTTATACATTTGTCCTCGTTTCAATGTTTTGATTGAGACAGCCGCTCACACACACATGGGATTTCCAATCAACTTTAACTTTAATTATCTTAAACACAATGTGTCCTATTGCTTAGAAAATATACAGCACATGATTCCTATATAGTACCTATCATATGATATTTTTTTTGTCTTTCTATGTTAATGTTTGAAGAACAGAGAGCGATCACAAAAAGAGTCTGAAAGAGAATAAAAAGAAGAAGAACGCAGGAGAAGAGTACTAGTGATGATGAGGATGATGAGGATGAAGAACGGTTCAGCAGCTTATCATGTCTGGTTCTCCCTCAGATGCCTTTGAACTCACACTGGACCCCAACACGGCCAACGGACTCCTCTCTCTGTCTGAGGACAACAGGAAGGTGACGTGGGTTGGAGAGGACCAGTCGTATCCGGATCACCCAGAGAGATTTGACTCCCAGCCCCAGGTGTTGGGTAGCGAGGCTCTGACTGGCCGCTGTTACTGGGAGGTAGAGTGGGAAGGATGGGTTGGTATAGGAGTGACATACAGAGGAATCACAAGGAGAGGAGAGGATGATGACAGCGGGCTTGGAGGGAACAACAAGTCCTGGAGTCTTCATTGTTTTGGTGGTCGTTACTCTGCCCGGTACAACGGTAGGATAACAGCCCTCCCTCTCCCCCCCGCTGGCTCCACCAGAGTAGGAGTGTATCTGGACCGGCCTGCTGGCTCTCTGTCCTTCTACAGAGTGTCCCCAGGTGGAGGAGGGTCCTCAGACACACTGACACACCTCCACACCTTCTGGTCCTCCTTCACCCAGGAGGACCTCCTCCCGGGGGTCTGGGTATGGGGGCGGACCCCAGGGGGAGGGGGGAGAGGGGGCTCAGCGACTCTGTGTCGGTTGTAGAAAAAAAAAAAGCGGGCGCGGGGGAGGAGGACCGTCGGCTGCAGTGGTCCGTCCTGGGAGCGTATCTCGGCCCGGTACTCGGCCCTACACTGGATCCACACGTCTCATTAGCCAGTCTCCACTTCCCTTTACATACACACACACACACACACACACACACACACACACACACACACATTTTTGTTATTACCCTGATTTACAACCTAATTTAAAGCAGATTTTATATTCTATTCATAATAATCAAGAGGTATATGGGATAATGTTGCATGTTGTAAATTACTTTAAACTGAATCTTGATTTTTTCGTGTTCTGATGGGAACCAAGCGTCCGCAGAACATGCTCAGTTATAAAAGATATGTGCACACCTGTTGATGATTTGCAAAGTCTGCTGCTTCTATTGTTTTAGCCCTTGTGTTTTTTGTGGACATGTAAGGGACATTTCTTCTTTAAAAGGACATTAGCACCCCCTATCGCCTATCGACAATTACTTCAGGTAGGACGTTCCTCCCTCAGCCTCCATTGACTCCCATTCATTTCCCCGAAAGTCACATAATCCTGATGTACGACCTGATTTAAAGCAGATTTTACATTTTATTCATAATAACCAAGTGGTCTATGGGATAATGTTACATGTTGTAAATTACTTTAAACTGAATCGTGATTTTTTTGTGTTCTGATGGGAACCAAGCGTCCGCAGAACATGCTCAGTTATTAAAGATATGTGCACACCTGTTGATGATTTGTAAAGTATGCTGCTTCTATTGTTTTAGTCCTGCTGTTTATTGTAGACATGTAAGGGACTATATTTCTGTTGTATTTGTTATTGAAGCATAATTGCAATAAACAACTCGGTGGATCCAACTGAATGTTCTCGTGTGTTCAGCAGATTTCTTGTTTTTTTAGTGAATAATGCTTCAATAAGTGCCTTAAGAAAAACAATATATTAATTAGGGCTGTCAAATGAACGCGTTAATTCCGATTAATTAATCACAGAAAAGAATAACGCGTTAAAAAAATGAACGCAGATTAATCGCACTTCTATAGTGCCCTTTGACCCGGTGCGTCATTTGCGTTGAAACAAAATGGAGGCAGACGAGAAGACGCTGCTCGGCCCCGTGCACGGAAAGTTCAAGTTTAAACTCCCATACAGAACTGTAGATAGGAACACCATCAGTGGTGGCTCCTGACAAATTTCTCAGGGGGGGCAAAAGTTGTGATGATGGCTAAGATGACCCATTCAATGGGAAGAAGAGGAAATGACACACTGCTATTATTATGAACACAACTGTATTTGGCTGGCAATATGCAATTAATACAACTATTTACAATTCAACATTTGGAGAGTACAACATAACACATCTCACCATCTAAGAACACACTCACTCATCACTTGTATTGAAATTTAGCTCGCCTCTCTTTCAAGCAAGCAAAGCGATCAATCACCCTCTCGTTGAAATCAGGCATGTTCCTGACCAGCTCTCTCTCCATGGAAAGCATGCCCAATGCATTCAGACGTTCCTGTCCCATTGTATTTCTCAGGAATGTCTTGATCCTCTTTAAGGTGGAGAAACACCTCTCAGCTTCAGCTGTTGTCATCGGAGTGGTTATGAGGATGTTCAACAGCGCCACAGTCTCAGAGAAGGTTTCCTGGAGGTTGTAGCTCTGTATAACCTGGTACAGAGCCAGTGCACCGCAGCTGCCCCTGAAGTCTGGACTTTCATAGATGAGAGAAAGCTCAGTCCTGAGCCTCTCCTTGTGTAGCATGGGGTATGCCCTCACGGTGGTATTCAGAGCCTCTTCAGGGAATGTTGTCCGATGCCGGTCAAACAGCTCTGCCTCTAGCAGCACGGCACTCACAAGGTGGCTGGTGAAGGAGAACCTGGCTTTGGCATGGCCCAGGATTGTGTCACAGATCTGTTAAAATTATTAAAATGTATAGTCAGTAACACACAATTGTTAAAAAAAAAAAGAAAAAAAAAATCTACTAGTGATGGCATGAATGTGGCCATGATCTACTGTATCTACTGTCTCACAGTTCCAAAGTATTTATTTTGTTATTCATGCAGACTTATTACTGTATCCTTGTGTGCGTATAATGGACAAGTAATGGGTGAGCAATTACTGAATCCAACTGTAAATCAGAGGCTGTGACTTTATCACTTGGTTCCACACTATCTTACCTGATGGCCTGAATACTGCTGGTGAAGTTCTGCAGGGCACGTTTGATGAACACCATGTCAATGTCCCTCTTCTGCAGATGTCAACATGAGGCATGATTTGATGAAACTGCTGCAGGAAAAAAACAAAATCTTCATCCTGCAGCATCCTCAGGAAGCCAGACGCCTCCCTCACCGTGGTGCTGTCAAAGGTGCTGTCTGACCTGATGGTCTCAAAACACTCTATGAGGTCGCCCAGGTTCTCATAGACAGTGCTCACGATCCTGCTGTTGAAGTTCCATCTTGTGGATGATGCTCTAGGCAGCCTTCGTGCAATAATCTGGTCGAGAAGGGCTGTGCGTTTGGGTGACCGGGTAAAAAAACTGGAAATCCCACCAAGGTCAGAGAAAAAAACTATCACTGCTGAGATGTGTGAAGTGGCCTGCTGCATGATCAAATTCAGCTGGTGTGCATAACAATGCAAATAATGGGCATTTTTGTACTCTTCTCGTACCTTTTGCTGCACACCAGCTCTCTCTCCTCTCATCACACTGGCACCGTCGTAGGCTTGCGCAATGAGTTTACACTTATCATGAGTGAAAACGCTGTTCAGTCTCTCCAAAATTGCATCGGCAATGGAGCTGGCCGTTGCTGACAAGATGGGGACAAATTCAAAGAACCGTTCTTGCACAGCGTGTTTTCCATCTACGTATCTCAGCACCAGCACCAACTGAGCCTGTGTAGAGACGTCAGTGGTTTCATCTGCTTGGATTGCCACGAATCTTGCTGATCTCACCTCCTCCACGATACGCTCTCTGATGACAGATGCCATGCAATCCAGCAGCTCATTCTGCACCGTCTTTGATGTGCCCTTAAAGACTGTGGCCGTTCTTAAGTGCTCCTCAAACACCTCGTCCAGCGACGCCACTAAATCAACCAGTCCACGAAAAATCCCCGGGTTGCTGGACCCCTCACTCTCATCCTTGCCTCGCAGAGCTAACTCAAACACGCCACAGAATTTCACACAGTCGATAAGGCGGCCTAGGATGTGCCGGTTCTTGCTCACCTCATCGTTGTGACGGCGCACGGCTATCCTGTAGCTCTCATCCAGCTGTGTGGCAATGTTCACTCTCCCAAATACCGACAGTTTTAGGCAGCTGCCCATATGCATCTTCGATGCTTTGTGTTTCTTCACCTTTTCTGAGAGGTGGCGCATATCAGTAAAACCCGTCTTTGTCCAGGCGGTGTCAGTGTTTGCATCCGTTAGCACACAGGGGTAGCAAAACAGAGCGTTAGCCACTTCACAACCTGCTAGCCATGTTTTCCGCTCGTACCAGCTCCGGGAAAATACAAGACTGTATGTTTTCCCCGCTTTTGTTGACACCTGCTTTATGTTTAAATTTGGTCTGGGTGGTCCCAATTCTTTAACAGCCAATTTATCCGCATTGCTTTGACGACTGAACGGTATTTCCCTCAGGGAAACGATGGAGTTGCAGTTGCCAGCCATGATGATTCAGCGGTCTCCGCCGGACGCGCGCGCTGTACGTCCGAGCACGCATCAGTGCGTATGACGAATTCACGTTAGGGCAAGCCCCCCCGGAGCCCATAGAAATGCATTGTACCGGTCCAATTTTGAAAAAAAAAGTCTCAACATGTAAGTCTATGAGAGAGCCTGGGGCTATTTTCAATCTGACTGATATCGCCCCAAGGGGGCGGGGCTACTGGTTGGACAGTGACATCCAGGCTGCTGATTGTCGCAGCGATATTCAGGCTGCTGTTTGGACTATACTATTAAGACTTAGACCGGCAAAATAAACTCTTTTTCGCTCTTTTTTTCCGTTTGGCTTAGGGAGGGCGGTGCACTATCGCCCACTATGGGCCAGCCGCCCCTGAACACCGTTATCTGCAATCTCTGTAGTAAGGAATTTTCCTATCACCGGAGTTCATCAACCCTTAAATATCACCTCGACGCAAAACGTTTGGTAGCAAGCTGGCAGGTACGAGCTGCCACCGCCCCTGAAGCTGGCGCTAGCAGCCAGCCTCGTCAAGCCACACTCGACTGAGATGCATTGAATCCTGAGTGAGATGGAAATGTTATTCATTTGATCTTAACATGCACCGTATGTTAATGAAAGACGCTCATCTTCCATAATTTACTTGAATTAAATTATTTTTGAAATACCTTCTCGGAAAAATGTAAGTATGAGATTAATTTAAATTAATTAATTAATCTAATTAATTACAGAGCCTGTAATTAATTAGATTATGTTTTTTAATCGCTTGACAGACCTAATATTAATCAGAAATTATCAATAAAAGCACAATTGTTTTTCCTCCCTGGGTTTTGGTTGGGGGGGTTCTCAGTGTCTCTGTGTCGGTTGTGGAAAGAAACCACAGACAGACGGACGGACACACTCTGTCTCTCTTTCTCTCTCCCCGTCTCCCTCTCCCCCCCGTCTCCCTCTCCCCCACAGTCTCCCTCTCCCCCCCGTCTCCCTCTCCCCCCCGTCTCCCTCCCCCCCTCTCCCCCCCGTCTCCCTCTCCCCCGTCTCCCTCTCCCCCCCCAGTCTCCCTCTCCCCCCCAGTCTCCCTCTCCCCCCCGTCTCCCTCCTCCCCCCGTCTCCCTCCCCCCTCGTCTCCCTCTCCCCCGTCTCCCCCCCAGTCTCCCTCTCCCCCCCGTCTCCCTCTCCCTCTCCCCCCCCGTCTCCCTCTCCCCCCCCGTTTCCCTCTCCCTCTCCCCCCCGTCTCCCTCTCCCTCCCCGCCCCCCCCCGCCCTCCTCTCTCCTCCTGCTCTGGGCTTCAACACAACACAACAAAGCTGTTTATCAGACTCATGATGGAGTCATGAAATACATCCAAACAGTGTCAACATAGAAATGTTTCGGTACACTTTACAATAAGGTACGCAAAAACACGGGTAGTTACTGAGGAACAAATGAGTAACGAATGATTAACAACTGGGGCCCTAAGTGACAGTTATTCAGTAACTACTTAGGAGTTATTATTAAACAGACTAGGGAATACTGTATTAATTAATCATTCTGTGAATTAGCAAACTGATCAATTTATTATGAAAGCAACTGTATTTTCCTGGGATATCACAATTAGTTGTTAAATTAACAGGGCACAGATGGGTTCATTGTCATATTTTAATAAAGACTAGAGTTTTCAACCTCTAGTTGCAGTCAAACCCATAGCAGTATTGTGAAAACCCAAGTCGATAATGTAAGAAATTCCTCCAGTAAGTTCATCAGATCATCTATGATCTCTTGGAGTTGGGGGAGGGGTTGATGTGGTGGGGACCTGATATGTCAGGTGAACACACAGATCACACACAGTTATTCTAGAACTGACCAGTAGGGGTGCACTCCGAAAAATACGTAAACACACAGATACACACACACACACACACACCCTTTAAATCCGGTGAAACCTACCTGACGAGGACCTATAAGGATTTTGAGGGGTACATTGCCAAGCATGTTAAAATTGTGTTTTCTATCTTTGGCAATGCTTGTGCCTCTGGGGACCTGGACTCAGGTCCTTACCGCACACGAGGTTCCCACGGGTTTGGTGTGC
>NC_136946.1:22069246-22249246 GCF_949987615.1 Pollachius pollachius | reverse complement strand
TTGAGAGAAGCTGCAAGGAAGCTGGCGGCCGACGCAGGGTTGTCTTCTCTTCCCGCGCGCCCGGAGCGGGCGCCAGCAGCTCGGGAGGTAAACAGACATGGCGGCGCCCATGTTCCAGTTGCCGCCCCCCATGTCCCAGTTGCCGCCATTTCGGTTAAGACGCCTAAGTACTCCGGTAGGTCTGACTGGGAGGCGTTTCATGCTCAATTTGAACTGCTGGCTGACGCTGGGGGATGGACAGTAGAGGTTAAAGCGTTGCAGCTGGCTTTGTGCCTCACAGACGACGCATTGTCGTGCCTGCTGCTGCTTTCACCGGGGGAGAGACGGGATTACGGAGCTTTAGTGGGGGCCTTGCAGAGGCGGTTTGGACAATGTGTGAAGCCGGAGCTCCTTCGCAATGAGCTTGGTAACCGCTGCAGGAAGCCAGGGGAGTCGCTGAGGGTGTTGGCTAATGACATTGAGAGCCTGACACGTAGGGCATATGCACACATGCCCCCCAGCGTGCAGAGCGAGTTGGCACGGGACCAGTTCATCAGAGCCCTCCTTCCTCTGGAGCTGCGGGTTCAAGTGCAATTACAGCACCCAATTTTTCTTCAGTCGGCTTTGGAGATGGCCGTGGAGAGGGAAATCGTGTGGGGCGCGGTCAATGAGGGGGGCCCGAGAGGGAGTTATCCGGCAGGGGGAGCAGCCCGGGGCCCGGTGGCGGAGGAAAAGCCGGCGTGGGCGACAGAAATTCCGGAACTGATAAGGGCCGTATCACTGCAGCCGTCACGCATTCGACAGCGTCCCGACCAAAGAGCCTGTTGGGGGTGTGGCCAACCCGGACATTTGGTCAGAGATTGCCCCACACGCGCGGGTCCAAGAAACGCCACAGGGCCCGCACAGGGGGGGATGTGCGGACCTTAAACAGTTCTTCCCCCGCTCCCCCCGCCCCAGCTGTTCCAGAAACGGAGGGGCCACATCAGCACAGGCGGGGGAGCCAAGACCCACTTCCCCCAGAAGCTGACGTCATCGAAGCTTCAAGGACGGCGATGGTGGTGGGTCGACTCGGTGACGGGGATTCATGCTATGTTCCTGTGGCCGTGGAGGGGGTGGCGTATTCGGCCCTGGTGGATACCGGTTCATCAGTGACGGTGCTCAGACCAGACGTGTGCCCGGAGTGGATTCGGTTGGAGCCCACTGACGTGCAGCTGCGCATGGCCACAGGGGGGCTGGCCCCGATGAAAGGTACGGGGCTACTCACATTGACTGTGGGGGGAAAGGACGTACGTCACCCAGTGTGGGTAGCAGCGGTACAGGACCCATGCATCCTGGGCTGTGACTTTTTGAAGGCCACAGGTTGCCGATTCGATCTGGACGGGGGCACAGTGAGCTTCCGAGGGGGGCCTGTGATCGCTTTGTTGCCCACTGGCTCAGGTTCGGGCCCGCCCGTGGGTTCCATCTCGGCGGCAGTGTGTGCAGTAGAGCCGAAGTCAGCGATCCCCTGCCCGTGGCGTCCGTAACCTTTCCCAGGACTTATGTGCCCCAAGCAGCCCAGGCCCAGTCACGACGACTGAAGGGGGGGGCGTCGCCGCCGACCGTGAGGGAGATATGGCTAAAGAACCGGGAGGGGCTGGACGACCAGCAGCAGGAGCGGTTGTGGCAGTTGCTGCTGGAGTTCCAGGACAGTTTTGCTATGGGGGAGGATGACGTGGGCCGGACTCCCTTGGTGCTACACAAGATCGTCACTGGG
Source organism: Pollachius pollachius (assembly GCF_949987615.1). Taxonomy (NCBI): domain Eukaryota; kingdom Metazoa; phylum Chordata; class Actinopteri; order Gadiformes; family Gadidae; genus Pollachius; species Pollachius pollachius. The sequence continues at coordinate 22,247,514 of NC_136946.1, read as the reverse complement.
GAGGCCAGGCCTATCAAGTGTCGGCCGCGTCGTCTCCCTTTGGCACGTCAGGAGGCGTGTGACCAAGCGGTGGAGGACATGCTGCAGGCAGGCGTAATTGAGCCTTGTGACAGTCCTTGGGCGTCCCCTGTCGTCATGGTCCCCAAATAGAACGGCACCTGGCGGCTCTGCCCGGACTACAGGCCGGTGAATGGGGTGACCAAAAACGATTCGTACCCGCTGCCGCGCATCGACGAGTCCCTGGACTTAGTCTCGGGATCGTCCTGGTTCTCTGCCTTGGACCTCCGCAGTGGGTACTACCAGGTGCCCCTCTCCCCAGAAGCAAGACCCAAGACAGCGCTCTGCACAGGCCGGGGTTTGTGGCAGTTCCAAGTCCTTAGTTTTGGACTGTGTAACGCTCCAGCCACCTTCGCCCGCCTGATGGACCAGGCATCCCCCGCCAACAGTGCCTAGTATACCTGGACGATATCTTGGCGCATGTCAGTGCCTTTGACTCCGCCCTCGAGTCCCTGCGCCGTGTGCTGGAACGGATCCGTGCAGCGGGCCTGAAGCTGCATCCAGATAAGTGTCACTTCATGCGCAGAGAGGTACAGTTCTTGGGGCACACAGTGGGGGGGGAGGGCATCCGCACCATGGAAGCGAAAGTGCAGGCGGTTGCTGACTGGCCCACCCCGGCTAATCAGAGGCAGCTCAAGAGCTTCTTGGGCCTGGCTTCCTATTACCGGAAGTTTGTGCGGGGTTTTTCATGCTTGGCAGCTCCTCTTTACAGGCTGCTACAAAAGGACAATGTTTTCCTGTGGACTGAGCAGTGCCAGGGGGCGTTCACCAGCCTTCAGCGTGCCCTGAGCGAGTCCCCCGTGCTGGCCCCAGCTGACCCCTCGCTGCCGTTCATGCTGGACACCGATGCTAGTGGCGTCGGGGTGGGAGGGGTGCTCTCCCAAGTGGGGACCGATGGAGAGAGAGTGGTGGCATACTTTAGCCGGGCCTTTAACAAGGCGGAGCGGCGTTACTGCGTTACCCGCAGAGAGCTCTTGGCCATAGTGCTCTCCATCTGTCACTTCAGGTACTACCTCTGCGGCCTGCCTTTTACAGTGAGGACTGACCACTCTGCTCCAGTGGCTCATGACCTTCAAAGAGCCGGAAGGGCAGGTGGCCAGGTGGTTGGAGGAACTCCAGGCCTACGTCTTCCGAGTGGAACACCGGGCTGGAGCCCGACCCACCAACGCCGACGCACTCTCTCGGCGGCCCTGCGCTGCCGAGGGGTGTCGCTGCTGCGAGAGGAAGGAGGCCCGCGAGAGAGAGCTGCGGGCGGAGGAGGAGGGATGCGCCGCGGTGCAGCAGTTGGAGGTCATCTGCCGAGGGTTGGAGACCATAGATGGAGGCGATTGGAGAAAGCAGCAGGAGCAGGATACCGACCTTCAGCCGGTGTTGCAGTGGGTGGAGGTGCAGCGAAAACCACCGTGGGAGAAGGTGGCCGCCCTCTCCAGAGATGTCAAGGGACTGTGGACCAAGTTTGGGGCTCTGCGCCGGGGCGTGCTGCAGCAGGCCTGGAAGGAGCCGTGGCCGGCTCCTTCCAGGAGCCGTGGCTCGAAGAGAGGTGGCAGGAAGAGAGGTGGCAGGTTGTGGTTCCCAAGGGCCTACAGGGGGCTGTGCTCGAGGCCATGCATGGAGCCGCAGGGTCGGGGCACTTTGGGGTTGCTAAGACACTCCGACGCCTACGCCAGGGTTTTTACTGGGGCCGGTCCCGGAGGGATGTCGAGGACTTTTGCCGTCGGTGTGACCCCTGCACCGCACGGAAGGGCCCCACCGGGCGCTCACATGCTCCCCATCAGCAGTTTCTGGTGGGCGCGCCTATGGAGAGGGTGGCGGTGGATGTGGTGGGGCCGCTGCCCCGCTCGGACAGTGGCAACCGCTTCGTTCTCACTGCCATCAACTACTTCTCCAAGTGGCCCGAAGCCTATGCCATCCCCGATCAGGAAGCTGAGACCATGGCCGACGCCCTGTTGGAAGGCATGTTCAGCCGTTTTGGGGTGCCAGAGACATTGCATAGCGACCAGGGGAGAAATTTTGAGTCCCGGGTGTTCTCCGTTATGTGTGAGCGCCTGGGCATCCATAAGACCCGCACCACTCCCCAGAGGCCGCAGAGTGATGGGCTGGTGGAGTGCTTCCACCGCACCATGGGCCAACAGCTGGCCATCCTCACCTCCCAGCACCAGAGAGACTGGGATAACCACCTTCCCCTGGTTCTCATGGCTTGCTGCACCGCCGTGCAGGAGTCTACGTCATGCAAACCTTCCCTTCTCATGCTGGGAAGGGAGCTTCGTACCCCGGCGGAGTTTGCATTCGGTCGTCCACCGGATGCCCCAGACTGTTCCCCTGGCCCTGAGTATGCCAGGAGACTCCAAGATCGCCTGGAGTCGGCCCACCTATTTGCCCAGGAGCAACAGCAGAGGGCAGGGGTGAGGCAGAAAAGGAATTACGACATAAAAAGCAAAGGCCGGCATTTCCAGGCGGGAGAGCTAGTTTGGGTGTTCAATCCCCAAAGGAAGAAGGGGAGATGCCCTAAACTGGACAGTCCTTGGGTGGGCCCCTGTCGAGTTCTGGAGAGGCTGGGTGAGGTGGTGTACCGGTTGCACCTACCACCTAAAGGAAGAAGGGTGGCACTGCACAGAGACAGACTGGCTCCGTACCAAGGGGGTGCCTCCCCACTGGCCCAGGGGGGTCCCGTTGCCCCTCGCTGCCGCCCTGCCGCCTCAAAGCCCACCCCCCGGCGACACCGGCGGGGCCTCGGTCGGGCGCCTTTACCCCAGCTGGCGGGGATAACCGGCCCTCCCCTGTATCCGATACCATTTGCCCCCCGCCCCCCCGCCCCCGCCCCCTCCCAGGTGCTGCAGATCCCGTTCCCTTTGTACCGGAGGCCCGGGGAGGGGGTTCTCGACAGCCCAGGGGGCCACCAGGGCACTTAAAAGGCTTTGTTTGCTATCTGTAGGATGAGTTTAGTAATTTTGTTCAGCGTTGTGCCTGTTGTTATGTGGGGGGGGGGGGGGGGGGGGTTGAAGCACGTCATGTTAAAGAGAAGTTACGTTTATTCTGGGGGCTGTTTTTTCTGTGATTCCTCGGGGCGAGGAACTTTGTGAAGGGGGGTTAATGTAGCGTCACAGGGTTTGGGAGGAAGGGGCGGGCCTTCTGAGAGGGGGTTCCCGGGGGTTTCTTCCGGGTGGGTGTGTCCGGTTGTTGAGTTTTCTGGTTGAGCTGCGCCTGTCTGTCCTTTTGAGGAATCTAATAAAGCTCCAATGGACTTACTTCGCTCACTACCTCGCCTGTGGTCATAACAACATAATATATATTATCAGGGCCAAAAGCTGTGTGAGCCTCCAGACGATATTATGAATCTCAAACGACCGCGTCGGGTTCTCCGACGTCTCTGGTTCTTCCACGTCCACATCAATCTGAAGTACACTGAACCACGACATGGAGGAGAAAGGGATTGTTGACCGCAGTTGTCTCCCGCCGGAGTCTCGCTACTGAGGGACGGCCGCCTCGGCAGCGGTCAGTGCTTAGGCACCACCGCCTCCTGCAGCACCGAGGCGGTGGTCCCTCGGCAGCGGGAAGCGGGGCTCAAGCGGGAGACATTCACGGGCAACAATCCCTTTCTCCTCCATGTCATACGGGCACCCCAACGGTTCAGCAGGTCCAGGCCGCATGAGTCCCGGACGTCGGCGAGCCAAAATTCATGCATGGCCTCCCGGTCACCCACTCCACCCACCCCCGCTGCCCGAAACGCTCTCCAAGGCTCCAAGGCAGGCCCGGAATGCAATGCCGTTCCCTCCAAGGCTAGGGCAAGCTGGGCAACGGACTCGTACATAGCCCAGCCGTAGTATTGCGCGGCGATCCTCAGCTGCGCCAGGTAAGGCTCCAGTGGTGTCGCCCCGGAAAATTTGGGCAGCCTGGCCACCAGGTGGCGGCCGACCGCCGCCGATCCTGTGGCACCGCCAACGGCCGCTGGGTGGTACTGCGCCGCCGTCGAGCCGAGCCATTCTAAGTCTTCCTCCTTCGGACGCTCCAGTTTGGAAAATGTGTTCTTCTCCATAATCCCACTTCTGACACCAATGTAGCGCCGGTCAGGAAGAGACGGAAGAATGAGACGGGAGACCAGGTTCAACCGCTTAGTACAACTCTCGCGCCCCTTACACCGCACGACTATGTTCCATACAACGTCAACGTAGATACGTGAATCGGGCTAATTTTTCGCTACAGAAAACCAGCGCGTGGACGTGGTTTTTCAGCGCGACACTTTCGCTCGAGTTGAAATATTTCAACTTTGCCGCCAGCAAAGACAGCCAATCAGCGTTCAACAGCATGGCGACTGAGTGACGTAACGTAACAGCCAATCAGCGTTCAACAGCATGGCCACTGAGTGACGTAACGTAACAGCCAATCAGCGTTCAGCAGCGTGGCCACTGAGGGACGTAACGTAACAGCCAATCAGCGTTCAACCAGCCAACCGTTCCCTGCAGTGCAGTCCGGGTTGAACCGCAGCATGGAGGAGAAAGGGATTGTTGCCGTTTGTGCTCCCAGAGCTCTATATATAATAGTATATAATATTATATCATTTAATGTATAATATCAGGGCCAAAAGCTGTGTGAGCTCCGGATGGCCGTAGCGCGTGGGGATTGGGCTTCGAGGGGTTTGTTTACCGCCGTTGCTATGGTTACCGGTCTTGTGTGTTCCAACGGTTTATTCGCGGTGGTATCTAATAAATCATCCACTGCCTCTTCCGTGGTCATTACAATATAATGAATCGACTGCGTCGGGTTCTCCACGTCTCTCCCTCTTCCACAACAGGTGAAGACACAGCGGTGGTTATGATGGCCAAAATAACCTAACAAAAACACCACATATACAGTACAGATATAGGCACACCTTATGGTGTTCCTATATCTGTACTTAGTGAAGACATGTCCCAACGATAGGGGCCTTCAGATGGTCACACAATGCACACACTCATTCAATTCAATTTTATCTCCTCTCCGTATCTGTTCAAGTAACTAGGCAGACTATTTTTCCCATCAGTTATCAGCCGTGGGGGACAATGAATTGGCACGAAGCTCCGTTGGCGGCAAAGGATGCTTGGTTCATAACTAAAGAGACAATTATTAGGCTTGCTTCATTACGTAATAGCTGAACCGAAATGATATACGTTGTAACATTATAGGTGTAATGGTCTCGCTAGCCAAGCAAGCTAACTATCCACTCAGTTAAACGTTTCCCAAAAAACTCCACAGCGTGTTGAAGTAAATCTAGTAAAGAAGTAAATCTATAATTCAACAAATGGAAAATAAAGATAATACTTACAGACGTTGCTTTAACAAACAAGAAGATGTAGAACTGCATCTTAATGGAAGAGCTGATCAAGCTGTCGATCCTGAATGCTCTCTATGTGAATAACGTGCTTGTGACTTTCGGTCACCTAACTAGCAGCCCCTCCCTTAGAGCATTCCCTCTTAAAGGTACAGGCACCTATGCCACATACATTACAAAAAACACACTTTCAATGCCAGGGGCAGAACAATAGGCAAAATGTTATTATATTATGCGCTCAGAAATTAAATACAATATCGACTTGGGTTTCCACATTATAGCTATGGGTTTAATTACAACTAGAGGTTGAGCGTGCACTGCGCGCGCTCAACCTCTAGTTGTAATAATAGCAATGATAATGATCATTATTGTTTTTGTTAGAATTTGTGTTACTAATATGAATAATATAAATATAAAAACAATAGCAACGATAATGATATTGATAACTGTAGTTATTGCTATTTTAATTAGTATTAATATTATGGACTTTGTGTTTGGTTGGCTGTGGGTCCTGTGATGTTTAGAGACGATGTCGTTCTGTTTTAGAGATCATATCTTCTGTATTCCTCTGTCCTGTCCTAGACTCACCATCACCCTGGAGGGAGGGGAGAGAGCACTTACTGGGTGAACTCGGTGAGGGTTTTATCCAAGTTATTAAATCAATCGCATCATTAACATTCATTTCAAAAACACCCTCTGCTTTTGTGATTCATATTGTGGTCTACTACTGTCAGGTTTCTATTGTCGTCTATTAAGGTCATGCTTCTATGTGGTCTGTTAAGGTCAGGTCTCAGGGTTGTGTGTCCGTAACGAAGACCGGAAGATAAGCAGTTCTCTCAGGACAGTTTGTTCAGGATTTTCTTTTACATTCAACAGATGAATTGACACTTCAGGGCTGGATGCTTTACGAGAAGAGTTTCTACCTTATTTCTACTACTAAGAAGGGCTGGAGGGCCAGTAGAGAAGACTGTCTGCAGAGGAAGGCAGACCTGGTAGTCATCAACAGCAGAGAAGAACTGGTGTGTGTGTGTGTGTGTGTGTGTGTGTGTGTGTGCGCGTGTGTGTGTGTTTGTGGGAGAGACATATTGTTTGTGTGAGTGAGTAAGTAACAGAGAGAGAGAGAGAGAGAGAGAGAGAGAGAGAGAGAGAGAGAGAGAGAGAGAGATTGTGTGTGCGTGTGTCTGGTGTGTGCGTGTGTGTGTATGTGTGTGTGTGTGTGTGTACTTTGTGGTCATGACAAAAGATGCTATTACCTTTGGAAACAGGTGTTTGTCAGCAGATTGATGGGTCCTTCCTGGATTGGACTGAGTGATCGAGAGACAGAGGGGACCTTCAAGTGGGTGGATGGTACCCCCATGACCTCAAGGTAAGGCTGAAGACTCAATTCAGCAGCATCTCTTCTCTGAGAGTGACAGAGTGACCTCCTCTGTCTCCTCCTCGTGGTTCTCAGTTGGAGACATGTCAAACCACGCGATGACGGCGGAGCAAGAGACTGTGTCGTGGCAGGGGAGGACGGCTGGTCTGAAGAACCGTGTTACAGACTGCACCACTGGATCTGTGAGAAGAGCGTAGACCTGGATCATCTGGAGGCTGAGCGGAACAAAGAGGGTCCGCACACTTTGTTTGTGTTCATCCGTAGATACAGTAAATACACTCTGTAAGAGTTGAAAGGTTGTTGGATGTGTTTAGGTCTACTAAGGTAAGGTTTCTATTGTGGTCTACTAAGATCATGTTTCTATTGTGGTCTACTGAGGTCATGTTTCTATTGTGGTCTACTGAGGTAAGGTTTCGATTGTGGTCTATTGAGGTCATGTTTCTATTGTGGTCTACCAAGGTCAGGTTTCTATTCTGGTCTACCAATGTCAGGTTTCTATTGTGGTCTATTGAGGTCAGGTTTCTATTGTGGTCTACTAAGGTCAGGTTTCTATTATGGTCTACTAAGGTCAGGTTTCTGTTGTGGTTTCCTCAGGTCAGGTCAGAAGGGTCAACCCTCTCTGGGTTCACTTGCACTAGTTTCTATTTGAGCTGCTCAACGGTTTTGCGTTCTTCTCTACAAGCTCCGCCCCCGCCTCGTTAATCTCTGCGCTGGAGTGACTTCCCCTCCCTGGGAGATCTTTGTAGACACTGCTGTGATATTCAATCATGTATGAAGAGGCAGGCGAGAATACTGGGGGTGAATCCCCTGGGTCGCCCTCTAGTGGACAGGTGTTAGGACAGAGTGAAGGGAGTGTCTGACGCTGCATCTCTAGATCCGTGTTGTAAACGTTCACTCCTCTCCTCCTGCTTTCTTCAGGTTCAGTGGTGCCCACGGAGGAGGAGGCCCCCAGCATCACAGAGTTCCACTCCTCTACCCACGTGTTGCCCGTGGGCCAAACGGCTCGCTATACCTGCCACGCCGGCGGCACGCCGGAGCCCACAGTAGAGTGGCTCCACAACGGCAGGCCCCTGGAGAGGATCAGCACAGATGACCAATCAGAGGCCTGGGTGGAGAGGGGCTTCCTCTTCGTCAGAGGGGTGGGGTATGGCGTGAACACGGTCTGCTGCATGGCGAGCAACAGCGCTGGCACGGCCAATCACAGCGCTCAGCTGCTTGTCTTTGGTAAGTCCTAGATCCAAGGAGAGATGTTTGTTGATGATGTATTCAAAACGTTGTTGTTGAGGTGTGTGTATATATATATATATATATATATATATATATATATATACATGTATGTGTGTATATATATGTGTATGTGTGTGTCACTATATGTTCATATGTGTACTTTTTTTATAGTCACTTGTGTCATCCCCTGCTTTACCCAAAACGTAGCGAACCCAAAACCGTGATATGAACCAAACCACGAATTCTGTGAACCGTTCCCTAGTTTTTGTGGATGTCATGACGTGAAAGAGGTACTTTTTAAGTCCATTGATGTTTAGTTTCTACCGGAAGCAGACAACCAGCCGTGTTTGTTGTCCAATGGAACCTAGCCTCAAACCACAGACTCGTTCTCAAAAACAAAACAAACTATAACTCAGACGTGCAAACTTAATCAACAAGTGTAAGGAAAGTGAAACAGTACAGGAATAGGAACTAGAAATTGTACAATTATTGAAGATATTGTACTTGTACTGCCATTACACACACATTGCACATACTGTGTGTGTATATTAGAATGTTTGTTTATGTATGTGTATTAGGGTGGAGCTTATTTATGAACTCTTGAAATATGATCTTCTTACCCTCTCATTTTGTTCCTATATATAAAAAAATAAATCTGGCGAAATATGAGAACAATTGAACAATATTTAGAGGTAGCTCAATGACCGTGAAGTTTCTCATACCCAAAAGCTGCAGCCGCCTTTTTTTTTTTTTTTTCTTGTTTCTTTACTCCACCACAGAGGTGTTTGTCCAATCCTTGGAGAAGCTCTATCAGTGAGTATAGTTGTTCATAACTTGTTCTAAGTTGTTTATAATGTTTTGTGCATTAAAATAGGGTTCAAAGCATTTATGTTCAGTAGTGAAAATCGAACTAACTATGCTAAATGCTAATCTTGAAGCTAACTGTTTAGCTATGATTATAAAGGCTAAGTTAGCACATTGTGAAGCCTAACTTATGTTAGATAGTGAATTATTTGGTGGGTTTGTTGCCATTGCTGCATTTAAATACCTAATTTACTCTACTTACCTGTAATTTAATACTACTGAAATATGTTGTATGGTTACCTTGGATACCTACCTTAACTACAAACCTGTAAACAGAGTTAGTACCTTTTGTTGATAACCTGTAAAGAAGAAAATATTAGAAAGAGAAATACACACCATGTTGTTGTATATTTTATTTGACTGTAGCATATTGTTTAGTTGCAGTTTTACAAAACAACAACATTTTAGTAGACATACTCAACCTTGAGTCAAGTCAACTAAGTCTTTCTGTTAGCTTTCTGTCTCACAATACAATACAAGTGACGTATCTGCCAGGACAGTATACAATTATTTTTTTAAGCGCTGCAAGGACCTGTATAGATGGGACAAAATAATAACTTAATTTTAACAGTATTAAAATTCATTATTCCAAGTGGTCTAACCAATGCCATTTATAAATATCTCTTTCAGATTCATTCATCATTGAAAATGTCAACTGTGGCAAAACCAACAAGATCTCAGACCGAACTGTATCTCCTTGGTGACTCTGTGACCGATTTAAATGGCAGCAAGATGCCGTCATTGCGTATGGCTCTGGGATTCTTCCTACATCACCATCTCGAACTAAAGGAGACTATAAGACAATCATCAGCTGTTACCATCATGGAAATAGCAAAGTTTTGGCGCAAAGCTAGAATCCCAATGAGAGATCATCAAAACTGCCAAACTAAGCTTGAGTTGACTTTTGAAGAGTGGCGACTTCTGAAAAAGAACAAAGCGCGAACGTCACCAACTCAACTCGCGAGAGAGTCAGCTTTTGTTTCCAGGCTCGAAGATCTTTTTGATGTCGCTCATGCTGATGCTCTGACCAAGACGTCAGTATTACAAGAAGACAAGGATTTCTTGTTAGCCCAGCGAGAGAAAGGAAGAAGGAGGTCGATGGCTGGATTAGATAAAAAGCTTGCTGCTAAAGAGAAAAAAAAGTTTGAAAGAGAGGAGCAAATGCTTGCCAGGCGTCATCAAATGGAACAAATAAAGCAGTCAGCAGCATCTACCGCTTAGCTGAATTCATCTGATTCTGAAACCAGCTTAGCAGAATATGGTGAAGAGATGGACATCACAATGCATACACCAAAAAGAAAGAGGGGGCGAAAAACTGTCATTACTCCAGAACTCGCAGCTGCTCTAGATCGCACAAAAGTGTCAGACCGCAATGCTGCTTTTATCATAGCACAAACTGCCAAAAGGTTGGGGCAGAACATTGATGAACTTGCTCTAAACAGAGACTCAATTCGCCAAAACAGAGTACAACACAGAGGCCAGAGAGCTGCAAACATAATGGCCAAGTTTCAGGGTAACGTTCCCCTTGTTGTTCATTGGGATGGCAAACTGATTCCGGATCTAATTGGAAAAAAGAGGGTTGATCGTCTGCCAGTATTGGTTTCAGGGAAAGGAATTTCTCAGCTACTTACAGTTGCCAAGCTTCCATCCGGAACAGGCGAGGCTCAGGCTGCTGCTGTCTTCGGAGCCATTCAAGACTGGGGCTTAGCAGACAGCATCCGAGCTATGTGCTTTGACACCACCAGCTCAAACACTGGTCGGATTGCTGGTGCCTGTGTCCTTCTAGAGCAGAAGCTTAAGAAAGAGCTCTTGTCACTGGCTTGTAGGCACCACATTATGGAACTGATAATTGGTGCAGTGTTCCAAGTATGTATGGGAGCCAAATCTTCTCCCGGGGTTCCACTCTTCAAACGGTTCCAGGAATACTGGGAATTTATTGACACAGCAAAGTATGAACCAGGGATTGCAGCCGATGATGTGGCAGATCTTGTGGAAGACATTAAGCAAAGCACCATTGATTACGCCAACAAGCATCTTGAACAGAGTCTACCAAGAGATGACTATAAAGAATTCTTGGAACTCGTGGTTGTGTTTCTCGGTGCTGCTCCTGCACGAGGAGTGCGATTCATGTCACCTGGTGCAATGCACCACGCCCGTTGGATGTCCAAAGTTCTATACTGTCTCAAGATCTGGATGTTCAAGGCTCAGTTCAAACTGACTCCCGCAGAAGAGAGAGGGTTACGTGATGTGTGTGTGTTCGCAGTACGTGTCTACCTGAAAGCCTGGATCTCTGCTCCTCAGGCATCAGAAGCTCCTTCCAATGACCTGCTGCTACTTAAGTCACTGCTTGAATACTCATCAATCCATTCAGCCATTTCAAAGTCAACGTCACGCAAGTTTTCCAAACACTTATGGTACTTGTCACAGGAACTTGTTGGCTTGGCTTTCTTCGACAGTCGGGTCAGTTCGTCAACCAAGAGACGGATGGTTAGTGCCATGCAGAATGAAGAAAACCAAGAGCACGATCATTCCAAGCCAATCACTGTTCATCTGGATTCATTCAATGACAAGAACTTAGAAGACTTTGTCACAGCAAAGTCAATGAAACTGATCAGAATCATGGAACTTCCAGATGGATTTCTCGCGGTTGATCCGGACTTGTGGCAGGACAGAGATGATTACAAGCAGGCTACAGAAGCAGTCAAGTCTCTTAATGTTGTCAATGACCAAGCTGAACGTGGAGTGGCACTCATTCAGGAGTACAGTGGATTACTAACCTGTGATGAAACGCAGCTGCAATTCCTGCTGCAAGTTGTTGAGGACCATCGCAGATTGTATCCTGATAGCAGGAAACAGACTCTGTCCGGGCTGCCATGAAAACAATAAATCTAGAGTTTGCTGGACACTGATATTAGTTGTCAGAAACTGAACAAGAATTCACTATTACTGTGTTCAAAATAAATAGTGTGGTTTAAAATAAATTTGTAGAAGTTGTGTAATTCGTTGCATTTTTATAAATTTCGTAATCTTTGAGGCACTTGAGCTACCCCTAAACATAAGAATTTATTGTTCAAACTTTGCATAGAGTGTTTTTTTATTATGCCGCACAGATTAGGGGGGTAAGACTTAAAAAAAAAAAGGAAAAAAAATATATTTGTTTAAGCTCCACCCTAATGTGTATGTATGTTTAGGTATGTGCACATATTTATACGTATGTTTACGTATGTGTACCAGTGGCGGCTGGTGGTTTTTAAAGTGAGGGAGGAAGGACTGCACGCTTGGTTGCCATTGGCCTGCTTGCACTGTTAGTGGCGTATGGTGGCATAAGTATGTGAGACTCAAGTTGTTTCAGGGTGTTTTGGTGAACTAAAAAATAGCAGGGAGGGATAATTATGTCAATAAAATGGATACAAGTCCACCAGTGGCAGCATTGTACTTGGACTGGTGGGCAGCATGTGTTGGACTACAAGGGCAGAAGGAAAGGATGCAAAGCCAATTGGTCAAATCAGGCCTACTCTTGATTTGTTAAAGTAAATAAAAAAATCTGGGCCTATCATTGGGCATATTTTTGCCCGCAATGACTGAAACTATTGGTCGTAATTTTGCAATGTTTATTTTCAGCTGCAATTGTTTTAAGAAAAATGAAGATACAAGACCAAAAGTGATGGCATTTAAAATGCATCATCCTCTGAATCATTCACTAACATCCTTTCCACAATATCAAACAGAACGGTCAGAGTAACAAACAATTAAAAGAACAAGAACAATATTTCACAACTATTTACATGGGCTAACATTGCCTAACATTGTTTGAGGCTGATGTGGATGTTAATGGATGTTTCAGAATGTTGGTCATGGTGTTAAGCCAATTAAGATTGAGGGACTTCATGTATAGATCAAGTCAAACACACACACACACACACACACACACACACACACACACCCACACACACACACACACAGAAACAAACACACACACACACACACACACAGTCAGACACATACACCCATACATAACATAATATATACACACAAACAAACACACGCCGACACAGTCAAACACATGCACGCACGCACGCACACACCCACGCACACACCCACGCACGCACGCACACACGCACACACACACACACACACACACACACACACACACACACACACACACACACACACACACACACACACACACAAGCACACACACAAACACACACATATACAAACACACACACACACAGTCAGACAAACACAAACACACACACACACGCAGATACAAACTATACTGTATATATATAGTGTGTATTTATACTATGTATGCATGTGTATGTGTACTTATGTACACATGAATAAATACATGTCTGATGTATGAACCAGTTCTATGGTTCATCAGTCCATCTCCAGCCTGTCTGTGTGTGTATGATGATATAGATATGAATCCTAGCCATGTTCCCCCAGTGATGTGTATATATATGTGTAAGTGAGCAGGTGTATGTCTGAGTACATGTCTATAATAAATGAACCAGTTCTATGGTTCATCAGTCCATCTCCATCCTGTATGTGAGCTCAGCTCCTTCAGTCTGTTCTTTACACAGGTGTCCCTTTGAAGGTTGAGTGACATGTATGTGTATTGGGAAATCCAAAAGTGGAATATCTTGGAAGATATTACAAATATTGTTTAGATATTTCGTGGGTGTAATAAGCTCATCATACCGAACATTTTGATGTATGATATGTTAATGTAAAGTATTAAATTCTGAGGGAGTAAATGCACTTTATACATTTGTCCTCGTTTCAATGTTTTGATTGAGACAGCCACTGACACACACATGGGATTTCCAATCAACTTTAACTTCAATTATCTTAAACACAATGTGTCCTATTGCTAAGAAAATATACATCTTTCTATGTATATATATCTTTCTATGTTAATGTTTAAAGAAGAGACAGCGATCACAAAAAGAGTCTGAAAGAGAATAAAGAAAAGAAGAGCGCATGAGAACAGTACTAGTGATGATGATGATGATGATGATGATGATGATGATGATGATGAGGATGAAGAGCGGTTCAGCAGCTCATCATGTCTGGTTCTCCCTCAGATGCCTGTGAACTCACACTGGACCCCAACACGGCCTACAGAGACCTCTCTCTGTCTGAGGACAACAGGAAGGTGACGCGGGTTGGAGAGGACCAGTCGTATCCGGATCACCCAGAGAGATTTGACTCCCAGCTCCAGGTGTTGGGTAGAGAGGCTCTGACTGGCCGCTGTTACTGGGAGGTAGAGAGGGGAGGAGCTGTTGATATAGGAGTGACATACAGAGGAATCACAAGGAGAGGAGGGGGTCCTGACAGCAGGCTTGGACGGAACAACAAGTCCTGGTGTCTTCATTGTGATGATGATGGTTACTCTGCCCAGTACAACGGTAGGAGAACAGCCCTCCCTCTCCCCCCCGCTGGTTCCACCAGAGTAGGAGTGTATCTGGACCGGCCTGCTGGCTCTCTGTCCTTCTACAGAGTGTCCCCAGGTGGAGGAGGGTCCTCAGACACACTGATACACCTCCACACATTCTGGTCCTCCTTCACCCAGGAGGACCTCCTCCCTGGGGTCTGGGTAGGGTGGGGGTCCTCAGCGTCTCTGTGATCCCTCAGCGGTAGGGGGGGTCCTCAGCGTCTCTGCCCTCTGTAGTTGAAAAAAATAAAAAGTGTGGGGGAGGAGGACCGCACACACACACACACACACACACACACACACACACACACACACACACTCACACACACACACAAACATACACATACGCATACACACAGACACACACACACACACATACACATACACACTAACACACACAGACATACACAAACATGCAGATACACAAACACACGCACACACACACACACACAAACACACACACACACACACACATAGACACACACCCACACACACAAACAGACATAAAGACACACAGACATACATACATACACATACACAAACACACACATACACACACACACATAAACAATCATACACGTACACAAAGACACACACACCTACACATACACACACACACGCACTTACACACACACACACTCACAAAAACACACACACACACACACACACACACACACTGAGAGGACTGATGACTCTGTCTCTGTGGCAGTTATAGTCTCTCTCTCTCTCTCTCTCTCTCTCTCTCTCTCTCTCTCTCTCTCTCTCTCTCTCTCTGTCTCTCTCTCTCTCTCTCTTTTTCTTTCCCTATCTCTCTCTTTTGCATAGTATAGCATGATAAACCAAGAAAAGACTTTCAAGATCTCCCACAGTTGGATAAGCACATTTATAATTTGTAATGTATATAAAACAACTTATTGATTGTAAATCTTTGTATGTTTTCAGACTTCACCAGTTTTCGTCTTAAGGGATCTGATATCATCATTTTTGTCATAATCCTGATTTACAACCTGATTTGCTGCTTCTATTGCAGCAAATATATTGCTGCTTCTATTGTTTTAGTCCTTGTGTTTTTTGTGTACATGTAAGGGACTATTTTTCTGTAAAGGGACATTAGCACCCCCTATCGCCTATTGACAGTACTTCAGGTAGGACGTTCCTCCCTCAGCCTGCATTGACTCCCATTAATTCCCCATAAAGTCACATAATCCTGATTCACGACCTGATTTAAAGCAGATTTTATATTTTATTCATAATAACCAAGAGATCTATGGGATAATGTTGCATGTTGTAAATGACTTAAGACTGAATCCTGATTTTTCGTGTTCTGTTGGGAACTAAGCGGCCGCAGAACATGTTCAGTTATTAAAGATATGTGCACACCTGTTGATAATTTGTAAAGTCTGCTGCTTCTATTGTTTTAGTCCTTGTGTTTATTTTGTACATGTCAGGGACTATTTTTCTGTTGTATTTGTTAATGAAGCATAATTGCAATAAACAACTCAGTGGAACCAACTGAATGTTCTCGTTTGTTCAGCCAATGATTTTGTGTTTTAATAGTAAATAATGCTTCCATAAGTGCCTTAAGAATGATAATATATTAATCAGAAATTATAAATTATTATATTATATAATAATTTAATTTTGTGTTCGTCGTTCGTTCGTTGTGGGCTCTGTTTGTGTTCGTCTGCCAGCGAGTCAGACGGCTCTGTGGTCCAGATGTGGTGCTCTGTTGGGGGGGGGATGCGGGTCATTTGTGGCATTGTGCGCGTGTCTGAGGTCACGTGGGTTGTGCGTCTGCTCTCGGTCGCGCTCGGCGTGCTTGGTTTGTAGTCCGCAGTGCTTGTGATGTGCGTCGGGGTCGGTGTTGTTGTAGTTGTTGTTGTAGTGGTTATGTGGAGGATGTCCTTCTTCTCCTCCTGCATTGCCCCGCCCTCTCCGGAACCCTCCACGTTCCCCTTCGATATCGCGGTCTTTCTGATAAACGTCAGACCCTTCTCCGACGTTTGCGTCTGTCGGACCGTGTTTGCCGTCGTGGCGCCGTTCTGACTGGTTTTATCGCGAACCTTGGTCAGGATGCCCGCCCACTTCCGCAGGTCGATCTTGTTGCTCGCGAAATTGACCCTCCGGCGCGCGTCCCCCGCGGGCTTTCTGGCGTCGACGCGAGACTGGACGGGTTCCCGCGACGTCCTGAACGGATGTCCCGCCCTCCTCCCCGGGATAGGACCCCTGCATCTACTGAGGTCCGGTTTGATCGTCTTCCCGCCTTGATCGTCCCCGGATCCGTCCACGGACTCCTCGTTCCGCACCTTAATTCTCGTGCGGAGTCCGGACGCCGACTGCGGCGACTTTGCCGACTTCCTCTGCGTCGTTCTCCTCGTCCCGGCCTGGGTGTCTGGTCACGTTGACCTCCATGGCGAGCGTGTCCACGCCGTGTCGGTTACAGCGACACATTTTGTAATAGCCGCTGTCCGACAGCAGACCCTGCGGTACTCCCAGAGAGCCGTTGGAGAACAGAAACCCCCTGGAGGTGTTCGCCGCGTGGCTGACGATGTGACGCCCAGGGAGGATCCAGTGGATCTCCGCATCCGGGGCGGAGGTGGACTCGCACGGAAGGGCGGTGGGCTCGGAGGGACGTTTGTGAGCATGTTTGTACATTGAAGAACAGATTCATAGATCGGTATCGACACTGATACTACTTATATAATAATGGTAGACTGCCACACACTTGATGTATGTTGTACGCACTTATTGTATGTTGTGCGTCCTGGATCTTAATGTAGGCACTTATTGAGTGTTTGTACTCTTCCTCACTGTATTCGGAGAGTGTGTGTGTGTGTGTGTGTGTGTGTGTGTGTGTGTGTGTGTGTGTGTGTGTGTGTGTGTAACCTTCTAGGGCAGTAGAGTACTCAGATATGGACTAGTGACTAGGTTTGTATGGAGGGAAAGAATAAAGTACCACTCAATGATTATCTGGAGCCACAGGTTACTTTTAAATTGGCTGTGTTCAACTTTGCAGGAAAAAATAAAATATATTCTCAGTGCAATCAAGAATACTCAATACGCAAATTTCACAGTTAAGACCATAACATTAGGTAAGAAACAACTCTCTTTAAACACCATTAAATGTCAACAATGACTGATAACTCAGTGTCTCTGTGGCAGTTATAGTATCTCTTTCTCTCTCTCTCTCTCTCTCTCTCTCTCTCTCTCTCTCTCTCTCTCTCTTTCAGGCATTATAAACCATGAAAGGAAGAGAATTTTAAGATCTTCCATAGTGATAGCTGAGGAGGTTTTAGTTTTTTTAAATGTATATTAAATATCAACTGATGGTAAATCACATGTTTTTTATACTACAATATTTGCCTTTTTTTTGGACGTAAACAGTTTTGAAGAACAAGAAAGAACAAGAGGTCTATGGGATAATGTTGCATGTTGTTAAGGACTTTAAACTGAATCTTGGTTCCTTGTGTTCTCTTGGGAAGCAAACGGCAGCAGAATATGTTCAGTTATTAAAGATACGTGCGTGTTTATAATTTGTAATGCCTGCTTCTTCTATGATTTTAGTCCTTCTATTTATTGAGTACATGTAAGGGACTATTTTTCTGTTATATTTGTTAATGAAGCATAATTGTAATAAACAACTCAGTGGATCCAACTGAAGGTTCTCGTGTGTTCAGCCGATGATTCTTCCCCTTTCTTCAGTTTAACTCTTTCAAGCTGAGCAGATGTTTCTCCAGAGCTTTCTGTTGGTTATCCTAGCAGCACATCTGGAATGTCCCTCCAGCCCATTGGGTCCCAGCAGCTCTCTAAGGGGTCCTGGACCCTGACCTGGACCCAGTCTTCAGTCCCAGGTCTCTAAGGGGTCCTGACCTGGACCCAGTCTTCAGTCCCAGGTCTCTAAGGGGTCCTGGACCCTGACCTGGACCCAGTCTCCAGTCCCAGGTCTCTGAGGGGTCCTGACCTGGACCCAGTCTTCAGTCCCAGGTCTCTAAGGGGTCCTGACCTGGACCCAGTGTTCAGTCCAAGGTCTCTAAGGGGTCCTGACCCCTGACCTGGACCCAGTCTTCAGTCCCCCGCTGGCTCTTCCTTAACTCACTGGTGGCTTGGGGTACAATAAGCTCCGACCTCTGGAGACATTTCCTCCAACACGTCACAACACACAACAGTGGAGTCTCCATCACCTCTTCATCAGTGTGTGGAGGGAGAATATTACCACACACAACAGTGGAGTCTCCATCACCTCTTCATCAGTGTGTGGAGGGAGAATATTACCACACACACAACAGTGGAGTCTCCATCACCTCTTCATCAGTGTGTGGAGGGAGGATATTACCACTCACACAACAGTGGAGTCTCAATCTGTGTGTCTAAAGTAAGTTTGGTATTCATGTGTCCTATCATCACTAGTCCCATCTTTGTCCACTGGGTGGCGCTTTAGAGACTGATTCACCTTGTGCTCCAGCAGCTGCTCTGTGTGGAGAAGCTTTAAGGTTGAACTTTAACACTAAATTTCCCTCTTTGTTCTTCACATTATGTCTCCTCTTTGTGGTTCCAGTCTTTACTAAAGGCCGTAGCTGTTCAACAACCCCATAACAGTAAGTTAATGAATAACGAATATCTCTGACAATTTTACCCTGTTATAAGATAGTCTAAAGTAAATTATTAACTAATTTCACTGACTATTGAGCCCAGTTGTAAGACAAGTTAATGAATAACTAATATCTATGACTGTAGGAGCCAATTCCTTTGCATTGTGTGTGTGTGTGTGTGTGTGTGTGTGTGTGTGTGTGTGTGTGTGTGTTTGTTTGTGGGGGGGGGGGGGGGGGGCGTGTATGAACTTGTACTCATAACCCCTATGTATCTGGATCATACCATTACCTGATACCCCCACTAACCCGATGTATCCGGATCATACCATTAACCTGATACCTCCACTAACCCCACACATCTGGCTCAAACCGATAAAACTGCAAGAGGAAAGATATTTCCAAATAGAAAGGTTAGACATTTAGAAATCCCATGGTGTAATTAAAAAAAAATGCAATTGTCTTAACCCTCAAAAATAGGAGACGCCGTCTTAAATGTTTTTAAGAATAAGTGTCTCTTACCGCCCCCCAGTGTGTCGGCCAGTTCCTCCTGGTTCATCTCCATCAGGCAGAGCTTTGTGATGTCCACCACTCCCTCTATGGCGCGCCTCCTCTGCTCCTCTTCCTTACCATCCTCCTCCTCCCCCTCCTCCTCCCTCGGGCTCTCTGTGCATTGTGGGTAATCTGAGAAGAGATCCCTCCAGAGCTTCTTCAGCTCCTTGTATAGGAAAGCGTGTGCGTTGTCCTCAGCTCTCTGGAACAGAACAAACATCAAGGAGAACTTCACTCTGAACTTACTGAGGACAGCAGAAGCATTGTTGATCTGAAGAGGGAAGCCTGGAGACTATTAGCACCACTATAAGAGATGCTCTCTAATGTTCCTGTAGAGCTAAAGTCAAACGTCTTGGTGGACATTTACACATCTTGATCAGCTCGGTTTGAAGCTGCTGAACATACTGAGCACTGGCGACCTTTGACCTCTGCTGGTGTCTTTGAAGAACACACACAGATATACACACTCTAGGGCAGTGGTATTCACTATTTTTTTCAGGAGAGCCGCACTGACAGGACAACATCAACAGGAGAGACATTTTTACCGCAAAGTATCAAAAGCTATAAATCCAGTCATAAATAAGTATGCCTGCTTAATAATATGTCCTCCCTGAAGCAGTGTTTCCCACAGAATTTTGTGAAACTGTGGAGGGAACCCGGTCCTTAGCGGGGTCCGGGGGCATGCTCCCCCGGAAGAAAATTTGGTACCTTTTAACCTGGAATGCATCAATCTGGTGCACTTTGAGAGGAAAATTAAGACTTGTGTGACTGTGTGCTATTTTCTGGAATAATGTGGAGACACTGGGTCACATAACATGGAAGCTATTGAAGAATAAGTTAATAAGAATAAGTCCATCCAAAGAGCACATTCTCTCTTGTTATGCAGGAAAACCGCCAATCTGGCAACCCCGCTGTCAGCGTAGAGCCGAGCAAGTTTAAAAATATTTTCTAGACAAGGCTATATTTCCACCTTTTAATGCCGCTGTTGATTTATATTTTAAATAATTGTTTGTATTGTTTTTTTAAATATCTGTATTCACTGCATGATCATATCACTGTATATTTTTACCGCCATGCGAGCCGCAAATAGAGGCTTGGCGAGCCGCATGTGGCTTGCGAGCCGCGCAATGAGTAACGCTGCTCTAGTGTATCTCTCCTGACTGGTAGACATCAGTACCAGTAGAGTACAACCAATTGGTCTGCTTTCATCGTCTGTTTTAAACTCCTACCTCTCCTCTCTGGAGGGGCGTCAAGAACCAGGATTTATGTAGTTATTCATGTAGTTGTATTTTTAATCTCTTATCTCCTACCAATTCTTACCTTTGCTCAATAGACTGATTTCCATCTTTAAAATAGAGAGGTGGATCCATAGATTGGCCACTTTTCATGGAGACACAGCTGGGTGCAGAGGAGTCTGCTCTCTGCTGCTGTACTCTTCTAGAACAGCAAGAAGATGATGTACAAGGTTACAACTACTAGTACAGTCTGGCAACAACGACTGGGGTGTTGACATCGCCGTGGTTCAGAACCAGTTGGTCTTGAATCCAAGCTGGGTGTTTCGTGAAAAATGACACTCGGCATTGAGTAATTAATTTGTCACTTTTTTGGCAAACATTTTGTCATACCTGCACGTATCATAGCAACCATCTCTGCATATGGAGTCTTTAGATTAAAAGACTGTTGCAATCCTGGCTACATGACATGACATTTATGATGAGCTGGCTAACCACACACACACACACACACACACAAACACACCTGTAGTTTCTTGATCTCCTTCTTGAGGTCCGCTTCATAGTTCTCCTTCTGGTTGGCGTTTGCGGCGTCGTGCAGCTGTTGGGAGAGTGTGTGTCAGCAGAGCACCAGCACAGAGCACCACAGCAGACTGGGAGGAAGGCTTACACTGGGAGAGCACCACAGCAGACTGGGAGGAAGGCTTACACTGGGAGAGCACCACAGCAGACTGGGAGGAAGGCTTACACTGGGAGAGCACCACAGCAGACTGGGAGGAAGGCTTACACTGGGAGAGCACCACAGCAGACTGGGAGGAAGGCTTACACTGGGAGAGCACCACAGCAGACTGGGAGGAAGGCTTACACTGGGAGAGCACCACAGCAGACTGGGAGGAAGGCTTACACTGGGAGAGCACCACAGCAGACTGGGAGGAAGGCTTACACTGGGAGAGCACCACAGCAGACTGGGAGGAAGGCTTACACTGGGAGAGCACCACAGCAAACTGGGAGGAAGGCTTACACTGGGAGAGCACCACAGCAGACTGGGAGGAAGGCTTACACTGGGACCCTCAACAACATCTGGTCCATTGGTCACAGCGCACAGACTGGCCCCTCCCACTCAGAGCAGGAAGTGCTATTAAGGACTGATTGGGCCCCCAATTCATACTCATAGGGGCCCCTACTGAACCCCCTGAAGAGTTAGCCATTAATACACAGACTCATAGGGGCCCCTACCCAACTCCATATTGTTTTTACGGCCGTTCAGCATCGGTTTATTCTCTGCTTTAATATGAGCTGCATATTGCCGGTCTCAGGGGGCTGTTGTCTCTTTGGACGAGAGGCAGGGTGGTCTTTCCTAGACGCAGATTATAGACCCTCTCCTTCAGATGAGGGGAAACCTGATGGGCCACTCAGAGCCAGTTCCTCAACATACTGTCCTGTTCCAGGAGGCTTTACCTCTGGTTCTGACCTCCATAACACGCTCCCCGTCGGGAGGCCAGCCAATCACAGAGCCTCCTCCATAAGCTGTCAATCAGTAATGCTGTGGAGCTGAACCTTCCACACCTTGGTCCCCCTCTACTGATGAAGACCTCCCTGGGTACGTCTGCAGAGGAACCTGAAGATCAAGAAATCCCTCCTCTTCTTATCGTTCTTGCTTTAACCGCTCTGAAAGCCTGACCATACATGGACTTCCTCGTGACGTATGACATCACAACCAGATCTGTGAGGACAGGCCCATAGAACAAGACCGTCTTAAATATGTAATAATATACGTTTAAAACCTTCACTAACCAATATGGCCAACATCCGGACCAATAATAATAATCAATAATGAACATCAAGAATAAAAACAACGTGCCTACTTTCTACAATAAGTACCCTTAAAGTGACACAAGAACACTTAAATCAGGTGAACAATACATGTTTTTACATCTTAATGACGTCAAACTTTACCTTAGGTCACATCAATAAAAGCATCTGCTGAATGGTAAATATTAAAAGAGAAAAACGTTGAGCTCCAGCAGTGAGACCGGCTAACTTACAAACTTACACTGGTAGGCTTCAAGGTCGTTCACAATTGTAATCCCATATTAAATAACATCTTTATCCTATGCGTTACAGTAGATAGATCAACCAACTGATATATAATGATATACAATGATAATATACACAGTACATATGATTATTATATCACAGATCAGTGTTGACGACCGTACCTTAGTCTTCTTCCTGCTGTAATAAAGCGTTTCCGTCTACACTGCCAAGACGCAAAACTCTGCTCAGATCTGCTCACGTCGCGTACACGTTGTCGTCACATACATGCCCCAGTACAGGGAAATAAACAAACATGTTGGATTATTTCCATGCGTTGGACTGTCAAGCTGCTTTGGCAGCTCTAATAAACTTACAGGAGTCTTTCCACGAAATGTAGAGGCTATGTACGGATAGTATTACTGAACAGAGAAGGATCTGTAATTATGTTTTGGTTTTCGCAGCACAGATAAGAGAAGAAGAAAGATTCTACGCATGCGCTCAGACATGGCGGTGTTGTGTGATAGTGTATCACAGCACCATCTTGCCGCCTGGCATGTATTCCCAATCGAAATACACACTTTTGCGTCACTGTCTGCACGCAGATTTCCTCCCGAAAACGCTCGTCTAAACGCGGAATAAAAAGTGAAGACGCAACGCCACTTTTGCGTCTTCTGTTCAGACCGGCATCATGTAAATGTAGCCTTAGTAGCAGTGGAAAAACACGGGATAAAAATACAACACAATAAAATAAGAATACAAAGTACTAATGCAACAAAAATAGACACTCAGATAAATGCTAAACGAAATGCTGATGTAGGGACAAGACAAACAGACCAAACAACAATACAGGGCAAACAAAACAGACTGTTTAAACAATATAAATTATAAATGATAAAAGTGTAAATTGCAAATTATAAAGGGGGTAAGTTCCAGAAATACAATGTAAACAAAGACGCAATGTAAACAAAGAGAAAGTGTGCCAGTAATCAGTCCCAAGGAGCAGAGACCCTCTGGTCACCATAAATGTATCCAATATGTTACTTTTTAACAGTAGTTTCCAAGTACATTTTTACCCAGATAAATACTTTGATACCGTCATTAGTACCTTGTATCTGACCGACTGTTTTTACTTATGAATAACTTTTAAATCGTAATTACAACTAAGATATCTGAAATTCTACTCAAGTCGGACTTTGAAGTCCTTTTTTACCCCACTGCGTATTTCCAACGCACCCCAGCTTCTCCGTGGGTCACGCCAGAACGCAGTCTGCTGCGCTGTCGCGCCTTGTTCAGGGCTTGTTCAGGGCTTGTTCAGGGCTTGTTCAGGGCTTGTTCAGGGCTTGTTCAGGGCTTGTTCACACTACCTCCATCCATCGATGGATCTCATTGACTTTGCATGGGGCGCTCGCGAAATGCATTGTGGGTCTGTCCGTCCATTTGGCTCCGTGGCCTACATCAAAAAGTTGAGAAATGTTCAACGTTTGAGGCAGCGCCGGATCCGTCGGCCAATCAGATCACGCTTATGAAAATACACTACACGCGTCTACTGGACACATTTTGCAATAACAAGCAGGAAGAAGCAGGAAAAATTATATCAGCACGTCGGCTTTGTAGCGGGAAGCGATTTGATTGGCTGCTGTATGCGTCTGCAAAGACCAGTCCCCTATACGTCAGACACGCCCTCGGTCATCCGTCGATGGACGCATGCAGTGTGAACAAGGCGTCACACTGCATGCGTCCGCCCACTTTTGGTGGTGGAACCGCGACCCGTGCCGCACCTTAGCGAACAGAACCGACCCGCCCCCTCTGGTGGAAACACGCCATATGTCCATTAAGATGTCCTGTACACCAACTCCCAGGATCAGAGCTGCTGACACACACAGCGGGCGGCAAAACCTCCTCACCTTCATCACTCCAAACCTCCTCACCTTCATCACTCCAGACCTAACTCACCTTCATCACTCCAGACCTAACTCACCTTCATCACTCCAGACCTAACTCACCTTCATCACTCCAGACCTAACTCACCTTCATCAATCCAGACCTAACTCACCTTCATCACTCCAGACCTAACTCACCTTCATCACTCCAGACCTACCTCACCTTCATCACTCCAGACCTAACTCACCTTCATCACTCCAGACCTAACTCACCTTCATCACTCCAGACCTAACTCACCTTCATCACTCCAGACCTAACTCACCTTCATCACTCCAGACCTAACTCACCTTCATCACTCCAGACCTAACTCACCTTCATCACTCCAGACCTAACTCACCTTCATCAATCCAGACCTAACTCACCTTCATCACTCCAGACCTAACTCACCTTCATCACTCCAGACCTACCTCACCTTCATCACTCCAGACCTAACTCACCTTCATCACTCCAGACCTAACTCACCTTCATCACTCCAGACCTAACTCACCTTCATCACTCCAGACCTAACTCACCTTCATCAATCCAGACCTAACTCACCTTCATCACTCCAGACCTAACTCACCTTCATCACTCCAGACCTACCTCACCTTCATCACTCCAGACCTAACTCACCTTCATCACTCCAGACCTAACTCACCTTCATCACTCCAGACCTAACTCACCTTCATCACTCCAGACCTAACTCACCTTCATCACTCCAGACCTAACTCACCTTCATCATTCCAGACTTCTTCATGCCTCCTCCTCCTCCTCTCCTGCTCCCGTTGCCTTCACAGCCCCAGGGGTCAGAGGTCAGGGTCAGAGCTCAGGGTCAGAGGTCAGAGGAGGTCTTCTTCAGCTCCCTGTAGGAAGGTGGATCGAGGAAACAGGATGCTGGGGTCCAAGGAGACACCTCTAGGGAACAGGGTGCTGGGGTCCTAGGAGACTCCTCTAGGGAACAGGGTGCTGGGTTCTAGGAGACACTAGGGAACAGGGTGCTGGGGTCCTAGGAGACACCTCTAGGGATCAGGGTGCTGGGTACTAGGAGACTCCTCTAGGGAACAGGGTGCTGGGTTCTAGGAGACACTGGGGAACAGGGTGCTGGGTCCTAGGAGACACTGGGGAACAGGGTGCTGGGTCCTAGGAGACACTGGGGAACAGGGTGCTGGGTCCTGGGAGACACTGGGGAATAGGGTGCTGGGGTCCTAGGAGACACCTCTAGGGATCAGGGTGCTGGGTACTAGGAGACTCCTCTAGGGAACAGGGTGCTGGGTCCTAGGAGACACTGGGGAACAGGGTGCTGGGTTGAAAAAGCGCCTTGGTTGAAAAAGCGCGCTAAAGTGCCCTCAAGAGTGGCGAATTACGAGAGAAAATCCGATCTAGAACAAGAAAATCCGATAACATGCTCAATGAGTGCCCTTCTAATGCCCTTATAGTGCCTACATGGTTGTAAAAATGCCCTCTAGAGTTGTGAATACGAGAGAAAGTGCCTTATTGGCTACCCTTTTATTAGGACAAAAAGTATTGGGTGCCCTCTATGGTGCGCCTTCATACAATTAATTATGATGATGTGCCCTCTAGAGCAAGAATATGGCAAACCGAAAAAACATGTTGTGGTAAGATAATGAGGTGCAGACGTTCCACTCTTTGGTAGCTGACGAAAGGGGAATGAGAAAGAGGCGTTGCTTTCATGTGACGTGCGTCGCTATGACGAACTGTAACATCGAGTGGTCCTGAAATCTGCATTGGATAACGAAGCAAAAAGAATATTAAGTGGGCGTCCTTAGCTCAGTTGGTAGGGTGTCCCCCCCATGGGCCTCGGCCAGCAGCGGACCCGGGTTCGAGTCCAGCCCGCGGTCGTTCTCTGCATGTCACTCCCCTCTCTGCCCCATTTCAACTCTGTCTCTACACTATCAATAAAGCATATAAATGCCAAAAAAAATCTTTTAAATAAATAATGTACCAATGCCTGTACCATGGCCCGTAGTGGAAAAGCACAATTAGATGCCAAGTTTGAAACACGATAAAGTAATCTCATATGCACTGTCCCTGTTTTTCCAATGCACCCTTTTGGCTAGATTATGTTACGTTAGTAAACGACAACGCAAATGGTTGCCAACAATGACACAATAAAGTACAATAAACTGCTAATTTCCATTGTTAAAAAAGATCTATTCCCTTCATTTACCTTTTTAGATTTAGCCACACCCCATTTAGAATGTCAGGTCACAGAGGGGGCTTAATATCTATGCTGAATACAGACAGAGTTGCTACTCTCTGGCATCTTACAGTGTGTGAGGCAGGTGATACAGCAAGTTTTCTTTAAAGTTGTAAAGATTGATCTACACCAATGATTCATCACTAAATACTAATGTACACTGCAAGTGCTTTTATAGGATAGCTGTATACATTGCCTGGATTCCTAGCAAAGGAACTAGCTAACTTAAGAGTGGGGTTAGCATTGGGCTACCCCTATTATTACAGAATGCCAAGGAGAGAAAGAAAGCTGAAAGACATAAAGAAGGAGTTGAAAAATGCTGCAAGAGGTAGCTCTTCTTTGAAAGGATGGATCCAATCTGGATCCATCCATTCAAAGCAGCTCTGGATCATCCAGAGCTGCAACAGCCAGGGAGGAGATAATGAGAAAGGTATGCCAAGTCATCTCATTGCTAGCTATAGTGCATTCCGTTTTTGTATGGACTCAATTCAACACTAGAACCGCCCGTGGCAGTTTTTAATTTGCCAATAACTATACTTTTTGAAAATATTAAGCCCCCCCACTCTTTGACTTTTCCTAAAATTGTGTTGTGATGCTCTCCCTACGGTTAAATAAAGTCAGAATTAATCTGGATTAAAAAAACAGGCATTTATACTAAATTGAATAATTTTGGAATTTATATTTCTCAGATTAGCAAAGGATCAATTACACACTACATATTAGAATGTCACTACCAATTCAGCACCAATTAATTTATATGCAAATCAGAGACCTTTAAAAACATGAATTTAATAAATGTTTCAATCGAGTCTGAAGTGAAGGGGTCTCACAACTTTAAGAAGACAATGCATGTAAAGGCTTGTCACACAGAGCCATATGTTGGATTATAACAGAGTCTGTTGCAGATTTAAGCTTATCTGTAACATTGTCAAGAACGCTAATTTTGCACCAAAAACATTTGACTTAAACATTTAAATTGACTAACCATTGAGTTTTTGCATGACACTGAGGGGGGTCAATTCCAATCAAGGCAAGAGGGCTAGTGGTAGTGCAGGCTGACTCTTTTGTTATACAATTATAATATACAGTACATATAGTTCAATTATATTCAATTATAATAATACAAATATTGTTTATTTGCTCCACCTTAGATAAAGAAAGCACCGACAATGAAGGCAGAGATATCAGAGAGGCAGGAGATGCAAGGCAGATAGATGATAATGAAGATGAAGATATAAGAGAGAGACTTGATGAAGATGATGATTATGATGATGAAGATGATGAAGATATTAAGGACAGAGTGGATGCAGGTGACGCTAGGGAGAGAAATGAAGAAGATGATGATGATGGTGACAGCACAGACAGTAAAAACAGAGATATCAGAGAGCCAGGAGATGCAAGGCAGATAGAGGATCACGAAGATGAAGATATTAGAGAGGGAAATTATGAAGATGATACCAGGGAGAGAGATGATGACGACGAAAATGATGAAGAAGTAAAGCCAAGCAAGGATGAAAATGATGAAAGGGAGGGACATGATTCAATGGACACAGCATCAAATAACATGAATACTGCTCTTCTGTCGTCCTTACAATTTCCCACTGATCCAGCTCATGTTCAAAAGCACAGCATAGACCCCCACTCTTGGAGATTTGTTGAGTTCTGTTGCTCTATTGGACCTTGTCAACCAGCTGTAAATTACCCAAAGACAGATGGCCGTTCATTCCACAGGGAGTGGTATCAAGATAATCCCTGGCTAGAATATTCTGTGGAAAATGATTCTATGTTTTGTTTTAGTTGCCGCCTTTTCTTGAAAGAGGAAAAGTATGAGAATAAAACAAACTGGAGAACTGTAGGAGTTAACAATTGGAAAAAAGGAACAGAAAAAATAAAGTAACATAAACAAACAGAAGCACATATGGTAAGCATGGTAAGGTGGAGCAACTTCAGACAAAGACCACTGGAAGAAGCTTTCAGGAGGGCAGACATAGAAGAAAAAGCCAAAAAAGAACAGGAGCGACAACAAAACAGGGAATTAATGACAAGGCTGGTAGACATCACACTGTATCTTGCACGGCAAGATGGGGCTTTCAGGGGTCATGATGAAAGTAGAACAACTTTGAACAAAGGAAATTTGTTCAACTTGTTCAGCTACTTGCAAAATATGATTCCACCCTCAAAAGGCACCTTGATAACATAAACCATATCCAGTCTGAACAGAAAAAAACACAGATGTCGCTGTTGTCCTATAAGACACAGAATGACATTATCAAGGCCCTTGCCACCTATGTCAGAAGAGTAATTCTCAAAGAAATAGATGAGTCAAAGTTATTCTCCATTCTCTTGGATGAGACCACTGATGTTTTTCATGTCAAACAAGTGTCCTTCAGTGTTCGCTTTGTCCATCAGATTGAAATCAAGGAGAGATTCTTACAAGTTTGCGATGCGACAGGAACAACAGGAAAGGAATTGGAGAATGTTGTAATGACACTCCTTGAAGAGAATGGACTGAAATTGGAAGATGTCAGGGGCCAAGGCTACGATGGAGCTGCAAATATGAGTGGAAGCTACAAGGGTCTGCAGTCGCGAATTCAGAGCCATAATGACAAAGCTTTATGCGTGCACTGCCATGCCCACTGTCTGAACCTGGTCTTGGTTGAGAGTGCCAAATCAAACCAGCATTTTGTTAGGTTTTTCAATTTAGTGGAAAGTCTATACACATTTTTTGCCCGATCTACAAAACGCCATGCTACGCTTGTTAAAATGCAACAGTCCATGTACCCTGACCAAAGGGTCTGTGAATTGAAGAGGCTGTCTGACACAAGGTGGGCATGCAGAGAAGACGCTCTGAGGTCCCTGAAGAAGGTTCTTTCTGCCGTCATTAAGCTGCTTCAGAACATGGCTGACAGTGATCCACCAGACGCTGCAGCAGGTGATGCCAGGATGCTCCTGCGTAGTATAGATTTTGAGTTCATTCTATGCATGGAGATTACCACACCCATTTTCAATGAGACCGCTATCGCATCTGCTTCACTGCAGAAGAAAGACCTTGACTTGACAACATCATACACCATTGTGGAGGGAGTTATACAGAGAGTAAAAGCAATGAGGAAGGATGAGGAGTTCAAGGTCCTTTTTTCAAAAGCAAAAGGGAACTCAGAGGCAGCAGGAATTGAGGTTCCAGATGAAATTCCTGGACAAGCCAGACGCAGAAAGGTACCCCAAAAGTGCAAATACAGCACCAAATCTGCTACGGAGGACTACCAAGCCCAAGACCTGGAGGAGCACTACCGAGGAAAGGTTTTCTTTACCTTCCTTGATACACTCTCCCAGGAGCTACACCGGAGGTTCAAGGGGAAGGATGAGACACCAAATGGGTTAATTATTTCAGGCCTTCACTGCCTTACCATCCCAAGTCACTGGAAAGGCATGACAAATGACAGAGTTGCTCGATCTGTCAAAGATGTATGCAGATTTTATGATGCAGAGGAAGAAAATGTTGTCAACGAGCTCAAGGTGTTCCACTCATCATATGCTCTTCCCCCCAGCAATGTGAAAGCTGTGTAAAAGTGCCTGAAAGGCAATGATGTGCAATCAGTTTTCCCTGGTCTGACTTTGCTACTGAAAACGTATGCAACAATCCCGGTGACAACTGCTTCAGTAGAGCGATCATTCTCTAAACTGAAGCTAATATAAACCCAGCTCAGAAACCGATGTGGGGAAAGTAGGCTCTCGGATCTTCTGCTGCTTTCCATCGAAAGGGATATTCCAATTGACTATAACAAGGTCATTGACATCTACAAACACACGGCCAAAAGAAGAATTCTCCTATGACTCCACCACCCACCATCTCCGTCCCCTGACAAATAAGCTCCCAAATCATAGCTTCATTATCACGTCATTATCACATCTGTTTGTGAAACACATGTTTATAGTTCCCTCTGTGTTTTGCTTTGTTTGTTGAATAAATATTGTAAATGTTTTATAGTTTCCTGTGTGGTTTTATCATAGAGGTGTGGTTATAGTTGTAATTGTCAGTACCACATCATTAATTACTTTTATCTAGATCTCCTTATAATGTAATGCTTATCTTAATCAAGGATGAGGACCATTTCATCATACATGATGCATCATAGCTTTTGCACGCTGGTGGGGGCCCATGTTGGGCAGAATGTGCCCTTTTAATTTTTTCGCCCCTGCCTTTCAAACAGTCTGAGTCCGCCACTGGGTGATGGGTTCTAGGAGACACTAGGGAACAGGGTGCTGGGTTCTAGGAGACACTGGGGAACCCCTTCAGGACTCCACTAACAACACGGCCGTCGAGCCGAGCCGTGGTTTGGGTGAGTCAGAGAACCGTGGTTCTAGCGGACGATGGGAACAGAGGGCCTGGACTAATACGGTTTAATATGCAGAGTGAGGATTACACTCACTGCTAGCTGGAGGCGGACTTGTAACCAATATAGCATGAATGAGAGGAAGTAGGTTGGGAGATAGACACGCACACACACACACACACACACACATACACACACACACACATACACACACACACATACACACACACACACACACACACACACACACACACACATCACCGAGATGCTGAGGGTGGTGGGATGAGGCCCTGGGTGGTTATGCTTTCTGAGCGTTGAAGTCACACGCCCCTCCATTGGAGAACTTCACTCAGACCGAAGACCACATGGTTTGGATCTCGTAGAAGTCGGTTCCCCTGTGAACGCCAGGTGGTTCTAAGGTGGTTCTTACCCTTCAACAATGTGCTGCTGACCTGCAAACGGAGTCATGTGTTCACCCTAACAAACTTCCCACTTTTGTCGAGATGAAGAAACGAGAAACACTGCCCTCTGGTGGTCGTACATGGTTGTAGCCGAACCATTTTACATTTTATTAGAGAAGAATCACATCTTATACAAAGTTATCAGAGAAGATCTAATTAGTTTATGTACATGTTGGGTTGAATAGTGAAGGCCTCAACACATGTAGTACACCATCTATGCTGACCCATGACCCTGTTTGTTTACAGTTAAGGACCAATTCACACACATCAACACCATATATAGTGACAGAGATTGAGTTTGTACAGAAATAATCCCAAGCGTCTGATACAGAAACCCGACAGAAATGACCATGTTACCGATAACAATATGACTACAAATGTGATCATTAAAATAGATATATTTATAAACGTAGAGGGAGATAAATCTATGGTAGAATAACCGGTTATGAATATAACTGATTTCAAAACTTAATTTCCCCCGTGTGTGTGCGTGTGTTAATGTCTGTGTTTGTGTGTGTGTGTGTGTGTGTGTGTGTGTGTATGTGTTAGGGGGTCCTGACCTTGAAGACCACCCCAGCGATGGTGGTTCCCGTCTTTCTTGCGGTCGGAGCCCTGAAGCCACGCGGAGCCAGACTAGCCTCCAGATCTACATTCCTACACGCACACACACACAAACACAGACATTAACACACACACACACACACACACACACACACACAAGCAAACACATACACAGACATCACCACAGACATATAGACATTTAACACAAACACAAGCACACACACACAGACATTAACACACACCCTTTCGCAGACACACACAAACACACACACACACACGAATATGACTTTTGCAGGAAAGTCAGCACAAAGGCATCAAACCACCTCTCGACTCGGAGACGAGTTGACGTGTGTCGGGTCCCACTGACCGTCCTTAGCGTCCTAACCCTGACCCTGACCCTGACCCTGACCCTGACCCTGACCCTAACCCTGACCCTGACCCTGACCCTGACCCTGACCCTAACCCTGACCCTGACCCTGACCCTGACCCTGACCCTAACCCTGACCCTGACCCTGACCCTGACCCTAACCCTGACCCTGACCCTGACCCTGACCCTGACCCTGACCCTGACCCTGACCCTAACCCTGACCCTGACCCTGACCCTGACCTGCGAGTGTTCTCGAAGCAGAAGCCCCCCCCGCTGTGTGCAGGACGCACCGCCGCGCTGCTCAGCATCGTGTCAGCCTCCGACGGATGACCTCACCCGGGACCAGGAGCGGAGCGGGTCTGAGCGAGAACCAGGAGCGGAGCGGGTCTGAGCGAGAACCAGGAGCGGAGCGGGTCTGAGTGAGAACCAGGAGCGGAGCGGGTCTGAGCGAGAACCAGGAGCGGAGCGGGTCTGAGCGAGAACCAGAAGCGGAGCGGGTCTGAGTGTGAACCAGGAGCGGAGCGGGTCTGAGTGTGAACCAGGAGCGGAGCGGGTCTGAGTGTGAACCAGAAGCGGAGCGGGTCTGAGTGTGAACCAGGAGCGGAGCGGGTCTGAGTGTGAACCAGGAGCGGAGCGGGTCTGAGCGAGAACCAGGAGCGGAGCGGGTCTGAGCGGGTTTACTGCGTCACTCGGTTACTCTCTCTTTGAGTTTTTCGGGTTCATTCAACGGCTCCCAGAACAGTCGGCTCTCACCGTGTTGATAAGGCCCCCCGCCCCGCAGCGCTACGGACACACCCACACCCCGAGCACGCCACCAGAGATACTGAGTTCTGTTTCATTACTTTAA
Source organism: Pollachius pollachius (assembly GCF_949987615.1). Classification (NCBI taxonomy): domain Eukaryota; kingdom Metazoa; phylum Chordata; class Actinopteri; order Gadiformes; family Gadidae; genus Pollachius; species Pollachius pollachius. The sequence continues at coordinate 22,214,128 of NC_136946.1, read as the reverse complement.
TAACGATAATGACTTGTGTCTTTAGTTGCTCATAGCTATTTAATCCTTTATAAAGCCATAAAACGCCATTTACTTGTGAGGGCGTTGTTTTCCTATCATATTCATAATTCCCCCAAAGGCGGTTGCGGTCAGCGACCCGCGGTTCACCGGGCGGCCACACGGGGGCGCTGCTGATCTCCTCAGCACCACGACGCTGTCACAACAGTAGACCAGAACACATGGAGTCAACCTATATGTCCACGGAAATACTCTGTATTTACATTTATATAAAGGCCTACAAATATATGTATATATTTTATATTTTTATTTCGTGTGTGTGTTTGCGTGTCTGTGTTTAATCTGTTGAACACCGAGGTCTACCAAGCCTCTCTGGTGCTCTTCCGTCCGTTCGGTTGCTTCACTTATTTCCACTTCAACTGTTGTCTTCCACCTGGTAACTAATGACGCGACCGCCTTTCTGAATTCCCATTGGTCGAGCGGGTCCTCCTCCTCCCTCCCCTCGAGTCCCGCCGGTTCAGACCTTCAGGAGACCAGACGACCATCCTCCACACTCAGCATGGGGGCGTTGGGACAGCTGCTGCTGGGGCTCCTCTCCGGGGGGTCTGAGGGAAGGACCCTTCAGAGCGTCTCGGTCCGAACTAAATATAGAACCGGAACTAGAACTGCAGTGGTCCGGAAGCAGTGCTTAGTTTCGCTATCTTTCCTTTTGATGTGAAACTGCGTTTGTGTACAATCTCAAACTCGAACAATTAATCCACAGGATGATTATTCATTCACTGGTTCTGATATTTAAACCAATTTAATCTCTCTCTCTCTCTCTCTCTCTCTCTCTCTCTCTCTCTCTCTCTCTCTCTGTGTACTTAAAGAATCATTTAAGTACATATAAAAAAAATCATGAAATAACTAAAGCAACCGCTTTTAAGTGTTGTACTATAAAGACAAGAGCTAGCGATGGATAGAGGATATCTCTCAGATAGCAGTTGTTATGCTACCATCACGTCTACACATTATTCTGGCTCCTATTGCACTCCTACCATCCCTGGAGAGGGATCCCTCTTCAGGGTTCCTTCTCCAGGGTCCCTGATATTAGGGGGGCTTTCCCTGCCCTTTGGGGGGCTAGCGTCAGGGAGCTTCCTTTAAGAAGCGGCCTGCGAAGCCCTTCGGATCTCTGGTCCAGGGCGTTCTAAACTGTTTGACCTGATGGGGATGTGGTGTTTCAAGGCTGCTCGGACGGCCGGGGAGTTTCCCCCACAGAGCCATCCCGCCAAATAAAGACATGTTGCCCTGGCTGAGAATATAAATACACTCAATAATTATTATGATGACATGGAAAAAAACACAAGACTACGCACGCACACACACACACACACACACACACACACACACACACACACACACACACACACACACAGACCACAGATAACAAGACTCAGGGTGTAGCATCCTTTAGCTCTACGTATCTGCAGATGCAGCGGTGCAAAGCAAGAAATGAAGATCTGAAGATAAATGCATTCCTTCATTACTATTAGTATGTAAGCCTTATAATAAAGGTTTAATAAAATAATCCTCAACAGCTTGATTTTTTATTATCCTTCATTCCAATAACTATATTAGCCTTATTATAAAGGGTAATGATCATAGTTTGACGATATTCTCTTGCAAAACAAAATGGCTCGTTGAATAGATGTGGTTCAGAGTATCTGGTTCGGTGAGATCTATTCTAGTTTCCCCCAACAGAGCCACACAGCCGAACACAAACATGTTGCCCTGGCTTGTAAATATTTTACTTTAAATAAAATTAGCATGGACTGAATTGAGAATAGTGTTGGTCTGCAAGTGTCCATCACAGCTTGCACAACAGCAAAGGTGTGTGTGTGTGTGTGTGTGTGTGTGTGTGTCTGCTCTCTCCTCCTGCTCTGGGCTTCAACACAACACAACAAAGCTGTTTATCAGACTAATGATGGAGTCATGAAATACATCCAAACAGTGTCAACATAGAAATGTTTCGGTAACACTTTACAATAAGGTACGCAAAAACACGGGTAGTTACTGAGGAACAAATGAGTAACGAATGATTAACAACTGGGGCCCTAACTGGGGCCCTAAGTGACAGCTATTCAGTAACTACTGAGGAGTTACTATTAAACAGACTAGGGAATACTGTATTAATTAATCCAGTATTAATTAATTAATTATTAATGTATTAATTAATTAAATTAAATAATTCTTTGAATTAGCAGACTGATGAATTTATTATGAAAGCAACTGTATTTTCCTGGGATATCACAATTAGTTGTTAAATTAACAGGGCACAGATGGGTTCATTGTCATATTTTAATAAAGACTAGAGTTTTCAACCTCTAGTTGTAGTTAAACCCATAGCAATATTATGGAAACCCCAGTCGATAATGTAAGAAATTCCTCCAGTAAGTTCATCAGGTCTTCTATGATCTCTTGGAGTTGGGGGAGGGGTTGGTTTGGTGGGGACCTGATATGTCAGGTGAACACACTGTTCTTAAAACCTCCAGTAAGTTCATCAGGCCTTCGATGATCTCGTGGAGCCGGGTTAGGGTTGGGCTTGGGTGGGGGTGCAGTGGGTGTGGTGGGGACCTGATATGTCAGGTGAACACACGGTTCACACACAGTTATTCTAGAACTGACCAGTAGGGGTGCACTCCGAAAAGTACACAGCTACACACACACACACACCCTTTAAATCCGGTGAAACCTACCTGAGGAGGACCTATATGGATTTTGAGGGGTACATTGCCAAGCATGTTCAAATTGTGTTTTCTTTCATTTGCAATGCTTGTGCCTCTGGGGACCTGGACTCAGGTCCTCACCGCACACGAGGTCCCCACGGGTTTGGTGTGCAATCAGGTTCAAGTCCCCACCAAGTACACCCACACACCCACACACAGACCACAGATAACAAGACTCAGGGTGTAGCGTCCTGTAGCTCTAGGTATCTGGAGACGCAGCGGTGCAAAGAAGGAAATGAAGATCTGAAGATAAATAAGTTTCTTCATTACTATTACTATATAAGCCTTATAATAAAGGTTAATGAAGGTTTAATAAAAGAGTTCTCAACAGCTTGATTTTCTATTATCCTTCATTCCTATAACTATATGAGTCTTATTATAAAGGGTAATGATGATAGTTTGATGATATTCTCCTGCAAAACAAAATGGCTTGTTGAATAGATCTGGTTCAGATTATCTGGTTCGGTGAGACCTATTCTAGTTTCCCCCAACAGAGCCATACAGCCAAACACAAACATGTTGCCCTGGCTTGTAAATATTTTACTTTAAATAAAATTAGCATGGACTGAATTGAGAATAGTGTTGGTCTGCAAGTGTCCAATACCGCTTGCACAACAGCAAAGGTGTTTGTGTGTGTGTGTGTGTGTGTGTGTGTGTGTTTGTGTGTGTGTGTGTGTGTGTGTGTGTGTGTGTGTGTGTGTGTGTGTGTGTGTTTGTGTGTGTGTGTGTGTGTGTGTGTGTGTGTGTGTGTGTGTGTGTGTGTCAACATCAACTTTATTATGAGGCCTGGTCCCTCGGATAAATACATTTACCTTTCACTTATCCAGGCAGAAAAGTGACTTTTCTGAGTAAAAAATTGTCATTTTACAATAGTCATAATTGTTCATGTTGTTTGTGAATGGAGAATGTAGAATCCAGACGAACAAACAGTTGCAATCATTCACATCATGTCAACCACATCACTAAAACAACCATAACCCTCCTCTCATTCACACCAACTCTGAGCAATAACTGTTTTAATCCTCACTTCTTCTCAATAGACTGATTTCCATCTTTAAACTGTCCAGGATCTCCCATAGACCAGTCCCTCTTCATGGAGACACAGCTGGGTCCAGGGGAGTCTGCTCTCTCCTCCTGCTCTGGGCTTTAACGCAACACAACACAGCTGTTTATCAGACTCATGATGGAGTCATCAAATACATCCAAACTATGTCAACATAGAAATGTTTCGGTAACACTTTACAATAAGGTACGCAAAAACACGGGTAGTTACTGAGGAACAAATGAGTAACGAATGATTAACAACTGGGGCCCTAACTGGGGCCCTAAGTGACAGCTATTCAGTAACTACTGAGGAGTTACTATTAAACAGACTACGGAATACTGTATTAATTAATCCAGTATTAATTAATTAATTATTAATGTATTAATTAATTAAATTAAATAATTCTTTGAATTAGCAGACTGATGAATTTATTATGAAAGCAACTGTATTTTCCTGGGATATCACAATTATTTGTTAAATTAACAGGGCACAGATGGGTTCATTGTCATATTTTAATAAAGACTAGAGTTTTCAGCCTCTAGTTGTAGTCAAACCCATAGCAATATTGTGGAAACCCCAGTCGATAATGTAAGAAATTCCTCCAGTAAGTTCATCAGGTCTTCTATGATCTCTTGGAGTTGGGGGAGGGGTTGATGTGGTGGGGACCTGATATGTCAGCTGCACACACTGTTCTTAAAACCTCCAGTAAGTTCATCAGGTCTTCGATGATCTTGTGGAGCCGGGTTAGGGTTGGGCTTGGGTGGGGGTGCAGTGGGTGTGGTGGGGACCTGATATGTCAGGTGAACACACGGTTCACACACAGTTATTCTAGAACTGACCAGTAGGGGTGCACTCCGAAAAATACACAGCTACACACACACACACACACCCTTTAAATCCGGTGAAACCTACCTGAGGAGGACCTATATGGATTTTGAGGGGTACATTGCCAAGCATTTTCAAATTGTGTTTTCTATCTTTGGCAATGCTTGTGCCTCTGGGGACCTGGACTCAGGTCCTCACCGCACACGAGGTCCCCACGGGTTTGGTGTGCAATCAGGTTCAAGTCCCCACCAAGTACACCCACACACCCACACACAGACCACAGATAACAAGACTCAGGGTGTAGCGTCCTGTAGCTCTAGGTATCTGGAGACGCAGCGGTGCAAAGGAGGAAATGAAGATCTGAAGATAAATAAGTTTCTTCATTACTATTACTATATAAGCCTTATAATAAAGGTTAATGAAGGTTTAATAAAAGAGTTCTCAACAGCTTGATTTTCTATTATCCTTCATTCCTATAACTATATGAGTCTTATTATAAAGGGTAATGATGATAGTTTTATGATATTCTCCTGCAAAACAAAATGGCTCGTTGAATAGATCTGGTTCAGATTATCTGGTTCGGTGAGACCTATTCTAGTTTCCCCCAACAGAGCCATACAGCCGAACACAAACATGTTGCCCTGGCTTGTAAATATTTTACTTTAAATAAAATTAGCATGGACTGAATTGAGAATAGTGTTGGTCTGCAAGTGTCCAATACCGCTTGCACAACAGCAAAGGTGTTTGTGTGTGTGTGTGTGTGTGTGTGTGTGTTTGTGTGTGTGTGTGTGTGTGTGTGTGTGTGTGTGTGTGTGTGTGTGTGTGTGTGTGTGTTTGTGTGTGTGTGTGTGTGTGTGTGTGTGTGTGTGTGTGTGTGTCAACATCAACTTTATTATGAGGCCTGGTCCCTCGGATAAATACATTTACCTCTCACTTATCCAGGCAGAAAAGTGACTTTTCTGAGTAAAAAATTGTCATTTTACAATAGTCATAATTGTTCATGTTGTTTGTGAATGGAGAATGTAGAATTCAGACGAACAAACAGTTGCAATCATTCACACCATGTCAACCACATCACTAAAACAGCCATAACCCTCCTCTCATTCACACCACCTCTGAGCAATAACTGTTTTAATCCTCACTTCTTCTCAATAGACTGATTTCCATCTTTAAACTGTCCAGGATCTCCCATAGACCAGTCCCTCTTCATGGAGACACAGCTGGGTCCAGGGAAGTCTGCTCTCTCCTCCTGCTCTGGGCTTTAGCGCAACACAACAAAGCTGTTTATCAGACTCATGATGGAGTCATCAAATACATCCAAACTATGTCAACATAGAAATGTTTCGGTAACACTTTACAATAAGGTATGCAAAAACGTGGGTAGTTACTGAGGAGCAAATGAGTAACAAATGATTAACAACTGGGGCCCTAACTGGGGCCCTAAGTGACAGTTATTCAGTAACTACTGAGGAGTTACTATTAAACAGACTAGGGAATACTGTACAAATTAATCATTCTGTGAATTAGCAAACTGATCAATTTATTATGAAAGCAACTGTATTTTCCTGGGATATCACAATTAGTTGTTAAATTAACCGGGCACAGATGGGTTCATTGTCATATTTTAATAAAGACTAGAGTTTTCAACCTCTAGTTGTGGTCAAACCCATAGCAATATTGTGGAAACCCCAGTCGATAATGTAAGAAATTCCTCCAGTAAGTTCATCAGGTCTTCTATGATCTCTTGGAGTTGGGGGAGGGGTTGATGTGGTGGGGACCTGATATGTCAGGTGAACACACTGTTCTTAAAACCTCCAGTAAGTTCATCAGGTCTTCTATGATCTCTTGGAGGTGAGGGCGCAGTGGGTGTGGTGGGGACCTGATATGTCAGGTGAACACACGGTTCACACACAGTTATTCTAGAACTGACCAGTAGGGGTGCACTCCGAAAAATACGCAGATACACACACACACACACACACACCCTTTAAATCCGGTGAAACCTACCTGAGGAGGACCTATATGGATTTTGAGGGGTACATTGCCAAGCATGTTAAAATTGTGTTTTCTATCATTTGCAATGCTTGTGCCTCTGGGGACCTGGACTCAGGTCCTCACCGCACACGAGGTCCCCACGGGTTTGGTGTGCAATCAGGTTCAAGTCCCCACCAAGTACACCCACACACCCACACACAGACCACAGATAACAAGACTCAGGGTGTAGCGTCCTGTAGCTCTAGGTATCTGGAGACACAGCGGTGCAAAGAAGGAAATGAAGATCTGAAGATAAATAAGTTTCTTCATTACTATTACTATATAAGCCTTATAATAAAGGTTAATGAAGGTTTAATAAAAGAGTTCTCAACAGCTTGATTTTTTATCATCCTTCATTCCAATAACTATATCAGTCTTATTATAAAGGGTAATGATGATAGTTTGACGATATGCTCCCAAAAACAAAATAGCTTATTGAATAGATCTGGTTCAGATTATCTGGTTCGGTGAGATCTATTCCAGTTTCCCCCAACAGAGCCATACAGCCGAACACAAACATGTTGCCCTGGCTTGTAAATATTTTACTTTAAATAAAATTAGTTTGGATTGAAATGAGAATAGTGTTGGTCTACAAGTGTCCATCACAGCTTGCACAACAGCAAAGGTGTGTGTGTGTGTGTGTGTGTGTGTGTGTGTGTGTGTGTGTGTGTGTGTGTGTGTGTGTGTGTGTGTGTGCGTGTGTGTGTCAACATTAACTTTTTCATGAGGCCTTGTCCCTCGGATAAGTACATTTACCTTTCACTTGTCCAGGCACAAAAGTCACTTTTCCGAGTAAAAATGCATCATTTTACAAAAGTAAAAATTGTTCATGTGGTTTATGAACGGAGAATGCAGAATTCAGACGAACAAACAGTTGCAATAATTCACACCATGTCAACTACATCACTAAAACAGCCATATCCCTCCTCTCAATCACGCCACCTGAAGTGGCGAACCCTTTTTTCGCCATATTTGTTCCTGAGGCAGAGATAGTCCGACACACTTTTCTTGGGAAGCACGCACAGAGAGTGTTTAACTTTGTGTTGATTCATTTATTAAGCATTAACTCTGGTTGACTTTCCAGGAAATAACGAAACATAAAGACTCCAAACAATGTAACTGTTTTTGCGGCCAAAACAAGGTTCTTAGTATTGTACAAAAAGGGACTTTTCCATGTAAAATAATGTGTCAAATAATGCGTCCAATATTGTGTCCAATAATGCGTCTAATATTGTTTCCAATAATGTGAAATAATGCGGTCAGAAAACTGTTGGCTCCCTGCCTTCCAAACCTGAACAATAGTAGTTAGCCTGCCCTATATGAGGGCCTCCAATAGGTTCCAGGTAGATCGTGACACACCTATTTCCCCAGGTGACGCAAAGGACTAATCACCACATCATGACAAAATGGATAAATATACATATGAATGAAAATTAGATTAATATTTCATACACTTTATAATTCATAACTCATACTTTTAGCCTTTGACTCAAAATATATTTACTTAAAAATATTCAACACAAAAGACCTCTAAATGGATCCATCGCTCGCTCGCTCACTCACAGACTCACTCACTCACTCACTCACTCACTCACTCACTCACTCACATGCTCATCGCACACAGACAAACACGCTCACACACACTCTTTCTCTCGCACACCTTACACACACTCTTCCCAATTCTCGATTCCCAATGCAATATTCCCTCTATGAGCCCAACCCTCTCCCTATGATTGGACGACACTGTGGATCAGAGTGAGCGTACGTTAACCTGCTGACCACTGATTGGTCAACGAGCAACAGGTGTGTCCTACTCAACAAATGAGTAACGAATGAGTAACAACCAGGGCCTCCGTTAGGGCCCCAGTTAGGGCCCCAGTTGTTGATCATTCGTTACTCATTCGTTCCTCAGTAACTACCCACATTTATGTACCTTATTGTAAAGTGTTACCGTAACATCAACTACTGGAACAACCCTAAATGCTTTTAGACTCTCTCTCTCTCTCTCTCTCTCTCTCTCTCTCTCTCTCTCTCACTCTCTCACTCACACACTCACTCACACACACACACACAATGTCTCCCTCTCTCTCTCTCTCTCTCGCTCTCTTTCACACTCACACACTCACTCACACACACACACACAATGTCTCCCTCTCTCTCTCTCTCTCTCTCTCTCTCTCTCACGCACGCACACACACACACACACACACACACACAATGTCTCTCTCTCTCTCTCTCTCTCTCACTCAAACACACAATATCTCTCTCTCTCTCTCTCTCTCTCTCTCTCTCTCTCTCTCTCTCTCTCACTCACTCACTCACTCACACAATATGTCTCTCCCACACACACACACACACACACACACACACACACACACACACACACACACACACACACACAACGTCAGCAAAACAAACTGATTCTGCCGCTCCCATAATGTGGTGAGTTAAGTTGTATTCAAATTTGAATAAAAATCTGTAGTGGACTCCTAGACATGTCCACTACGCTATCTGCTATATTATACCTATGTATGTTGTATCGCTATATTCAATGAAAAATAATCTTGTGTGTGTGTTTGTTTGTGTTTGCATGCGTCCGTGAGTCTGTGTGTCAACTGAAGACATCTGATAAGAGTAGAAGAAAAACACTGTCACTTCCTGACACTGATGATATCAGATTGCAGGCTGATGATTGGTCAGAATTAAAACATGTGATGTGGTTTTTCCAGCTGATATAGCAGAGCTGACTCCTGAGAGCAGACGTATTGGAAGCTGTCAGGGAGGAACCATGGTTACCATCTCTGAACCGGACCCTGGAATCTCTGAGGAACCTGAGGACACGTCTGTGGACCGGAGGAAGCGCAGGAAGAGAAGATTTGGTAGGTGCCCTTTTGAGAGGATTTAAAATAAATAATCCAGTAAAAAAAACGTGTTTTCATCTGCATACATTTAAAATGTAATTTTAGAAAACGTTTTTAGCCAAAGGGACCGACCTGATGAACCAGCGACCGTATAGACAGATTTATTCTCCTAAATAATGACATGTGTGTGTGACCTGTGCAAAAAGCTCACATTAACCTTACTTGACTTGTGATTACACCCATGAGTTATGGACTATTGGTAGGCATCTCAAGTAGTTGTGTGTTTCATGATATATGTTTGTTATATACGTGGAACAGAGTGCAGAGTAACTTTAGGGAGCAGAACACAAGTTTAGTTTTTTCATGACGTATTATTAATGGTCTTTGCAACGTGACATTAGAGTGACAATGGTTTATTTAATCAACAATTATGTCTTTTAATTACGGCTGCTCATTTAACTGAAGTGATATCAGGATTACTTATGAATTTAACATAATTCTATAACGTTTGTCATTAATATAAACATATCTCAAATTATCCCACAATACATGTCCTCATATTTTCTGCGTGGACCGATGTGAAAGACCGTGGTGACACGCAGGCCACATGTGGTCCCCCCTCGATTACTGTGTGTATACATATGTATTTCTGTGTGTATTACTGTAAACTATGTGTGCGTATATGTCAATAATGAGGGAATAATAACATGTATGGTAGAGACCTGTACTTGCTCTGCTTAAGTGTGTTCTTAACACGAGAACGACAGTACCAGTCATCACTTACTGAGGTGTTCTCAGTAGAGGTCTTCAGGTGTTTCTTCAAGACGGGGAGGGATTCTGCAGACCGTAGGGAGTCTGGACTGTGAATGACAGCCACGCAGTATGAATATATCTGTGTGTACATTACTCTGTGTGTCCGTGTGTGTGTGCTTGAGTGAGTCTGTGAGTCTGTGTGTAGTGGAAGAAAAACATTTCCTTACACTGATGGTATCAGATCGCAAGCTGATAATTGGTCAGAATGAAAACAAGTGACGTTGTTTTTCCAGCTGGTAGAGCAAAAAAGAAGGGTAAGTTCAGAAGCCGTGGAAGACGTCAGAGAGCAGCAATGGTCACCATCTCTGAACCGGACCCTGGACTCTCTGAGGAACCTGAGGACACGTCTTTGGACCGGAAGGAGACCAGTAAGAGAAGATTTGGTAGGTGGTCCTTTATAGAGAATTTAAAAGAAATAATCCAGTCCAAAACAATGATCCCAAAAATTATGTTTTCCTCCAAATGCATTTAATATTTATCTTTAGAAAACTTTTTTAGCCAAAGTGACCGTGTGTGTGTGTGTGTGTCCTACTCCTAAACAGCTCTATGGTTTCACATCATTGTCATTGTGAGCATCGGACTGCTGAGTATTCTCCTCATCTCCCTGCGCTTCAGTGAGTCTAAATCATATCATCCTGAATAGAATTACAATACAGTATAATCATATTAATGACTGTAATAACAGCAATGATAATGATACATATTGTTTTTGTTAGATTCAGTGATAATAATAGGGTTAGCACACATACACCGCACGCACACATATAAACACTGCATACACACACGCACACAATCCACACGCACGTGCACGAACACAAACGCACACACACACACTGCACACACGGGCGCGCTGATGCAGACGTTTCAAGACAACGGCAAGATTGAGATAACAGCCCCGCCGTCGACACACTCTCCCACCTGAGCCTTATGTCTATCATAGACACTTTTTAGCAAAACATTATTTTTCTTTAAACATTATCCACCTCCTGAGCCTCCCGAAATGTCTTGCGATATAGAAATCCCCCCTCCCCCCTGCCGACTGTTTTAGTTGTTTTATTTTTCTTATGTTTCATGTGTAGGCTATGTGTGACTGTAGGCTACTGCCGCCTGTCTTGGCCAGATCACTTGAAGAGATGTTTAATCTCAATGATGCATTCTTCTGTTAGCAAAAAAAACAACACATCCCCCACGTCAGGTAGCCAATGTACAATCTGCAATCTTGCCCTCAACCCCCCCCCCCCCACACACAAGCCTGTGCTTTAGTTCACTATAGTTAGGGAGGTTGCTGCCTTAGCTGTTGTTACTTGAACTCAATTTTCAGCTGTTTGTTATTATTATTTTCAACTAATCAATAGTAGTTGCCGTGCATTTTTTAAGTATCAATGCACTTTGAACCCTGAATAACAGTAAAAGATATTGAATGATTGATTCGTATGCATAGTATACTACACTTTCCATTAAACAATTAGCCCTGTAACCCAACAGTTAACTGAACATTATATGGTGCCGTCCTTCCAATCCTTGTTTTCTCACCCTGTTTAAACAAGAAATCAACTGCTTTTGTCCCTGTGTTTGTGCTATGGGAAATTAAAGGTCCCATGGCATGCAACTTTGTGGATGCTTTAATATAGATATTAGTAGGCCCCAAACACAGTATTTAAACACGTTCCCGAAATTCAGCCGTGGTGCAGAATTACAGCCACTACGAGCCAGTTGCACATTGAGCTTTCCCCAAACGCGCCATTTCGGTGTCTGCAGCTTTAATGCAAATGAGGAGGAGAGAGGCGGGTCAAGGAGGAGGGTCGGGGTGTGGCCCTGACCAACTTGCGGCCACGGTACCATGGTAACACCGCACATGCGCACAAACATACACGGAAGCACAGACACACACACGTGCACACACCGCACATCAAGACAAAGGCAGCGACACACTCGCCCAGGTAAGAGGTTATGTCTTCAAACATAATGGCTCCGCCATCGACACTCGCCCAGGTAAGACGTTTTGTTTTTAAACATCTCCCTGCTAAATAATAGCAGGCCTGTCGCACAAGTGAAGGAGCGTTCACACCTAACGCGAAGGGGCGACATGACCTGTGCGTTCACACCAAACGCGAAGGGGCGACACGGTTCCGTACAACGATTCCCGTCTCTTCCGAGAGACGGGAATCGGGCAAATATTTCGCTTTTTCGAAAACCCGCGAAAAGATTTGATTTAAAGCGCGACACTTTCGCCCGGCACGGGCAAGCGCGTTGACGTGGTTTTGCAACGCGACACTTTCGCTCGAGTTGAAATATTTCAACTTTGCCGCCAGCAAAGACAGCCAATCAGCGTTCAACAACGTGGCCACTGAGTGACGCAACACAACAGCCAATCAGCGTTCAATAGCGTGGCCACTGAGGGACGTAACGTAACAGCCAATCAGCGTTCAACCGGCCAACCGTTCCCTGCAGTGCAGTCTGGGTTGAAGCGCAGCATGGAGGAGAAAGGGATTGTTGCTGTTTGCACTCCCGGAGCTCTATATATAATAGTATATAATATTATATAATTTAATATATAATATCACGGCCAAAAGCTGTGTGAGCCTCCGGATGGCCGTAGCGTGTGGGGATTGGGCTTCGAGGGGTTTGTTTACCGCCGTTGCTATGGTTACCGGTCTTGTGTGTTCCAATGGTTTATTCGCGGTGGTATCTAATAAATCTCTGTCTAATCAATACTTCATCCACTGCCTCTTCCGTGGTCATTACAATATAATGAACCGGCTGCGTCGGGTTCTCCAAGTCTCTCCCTCTTCCACAACAGGTGAAGACACAGCGGTGGTTATCGGCCGTGGGGGGCAATGAATTGGCATGAAGCTCCGTTGGCGGCAAAGGATGCTTGTGTGGTAACCCACAACAACAATAATAAAGACATTCACCAAGGGACTGTTCCTTTAAGGAAAAGGGTTTTGGGGTAACAGTTCCGGTTTACGACAGTTCGGGTTTACGGGTGTTCCGGTTTACGGCAGTTACGATTTGAACTCATGCTGGAGTAATTTGTTTGATTTGAAGTAGAGAGTAAAGCTGACTCGACCATCTCCGTCTCTTGTCTAGTCATTTACCGCACTCCACAATTATTGGTGACCCCCGACGCGAGCTGGATACGGCTGGATTATGTTGCACATCGACGGTGATAACAACGCGCCCGCTGCCGCTGGCGGCGCGGCTAACGACGCGGCTAACGTCGGCGCTATCTATGCTGCCACCGTCAAGTTACCGGACTTTTGGCAGCACAACCCACAGTCGTGGTTCCAACACATCGAAGCCCAGTTCCAGCTGAGAGGAATAACGCAGGACGTCACGAAATATTTCCACGTGGTAGCAGCCTTAGATGCCGCGACGACGGCCAGTGTCTATGGCGCGGCTGGAGGCTCCTCCAGCCGTTGGCAAGTACGACGCACTCAAGACGTTCCTCGTGGACCTTTTTGAACTGTCGGAGCTGGAGAAGGCGGACCGCCTGCTTCCCTGAACGGCCTGGGTGACGGCAAGCCGTCCGAGTTGATGGAGAGGATGCTGGCCGTGCTGGGCTCGGCGGATCCCTCCTTCCTTTTCGCCCACATCTTCCTGCGGCAGCTTCCAGCAACCGTGCGCACCGCACTGGCCAGCTCCCCCCTCTTTGCCTCCAAGGACTACCGGGCGGTGGCTGTGGAGGCCGACAGGATTTTCCTCGCCAACAGGAAGCAGTTTGTCCATGCGCTGCTGCCCCCCCAGCACACGTCGGCCCCGCTTCCGCCCCCGGGGTACGACCCGGACACCGCAGCCGCTGTGACAGCCCGCCTTCAGCGTGACGACGGGTGTTGTTACTACCATGCCAGGTTTGGGGCCAAGCAGTGTCGCCAGCCTTGCAGTTTTGTGGCTCCGGGAAAAGCCTGGGCCAGTGCTCGTTAACAGCTGTGAGCGCTGGTCGGGACTGCAAGCTGTTGTTCGTCACTGACGCCTTGTCCGGCCGGCGGCTGCTGGTCGATTCTGGGGCTCAGCGCAGCATCCTGCCGGCGACGCCTGTAGACACTGTGGCTGGCGGCCATGGCCCCCCGATGGACGCCGCCAACGGCACACCCATTCGTACCTATGGCACGAGGTATGTGGAGGTATGTTTCGGCGGCCAGCGTTTCGGCTGGGATTTCGTCATGGCTGCCGTGTCTACGCCACTCCTGGGAGCGGATTTCCTCTGCGCCTACAGGCTGCTGGTGGATGTAATGAACTGCCGCCTGATCGACGCCCTCTCTTTTGCTTTGTACCCCTGCACGCTGGGGGGGGTGGGGGGGCTTTGTCTTGTGAACACGTTCGCCACCGGGGACCTGTATAAACGCCTGCTGGCTGAGTTTCCCGAATTCACCACGCCCACGTTTTCATCGGCTGTGGCTAAGCATGGTGTGGAGCACTACATCGCCACGGTTGGCCCCCCGGTCTATGCACGGGCCCGGCGCCTCGACTCTGCCAAGCTCGCGATCGCCAGGGAGGAGTTCGCCACCATGGAGCGCCTCGGCATCGTATGCCGTTCCAACAGTCCGTGGGCCTCCCCCTGCACATGGTGACCAAGGCTGATGGCGGTTGGCGTCCCTGTGGTGATTTCCGTCGCCTGAACAATGCCATTACCCCCGACCGGTACCCGGTACCGCACATTCAGGACTTCTCCGCCCACCTGGCCGGCGCCGCCATCTTTTCAAAGGTGGAACTGGTACGCAGTTACCATCAGGTGCCCGTCCGCCCGCAGGATGTCCCCAAGACGGCGGTCATCACGCCCTTTGGACTTTTTAAATTTCTGAGGATGCCTTTCGGCCTTAAGGGCGCAGGACAGATGTTTCAGCGCCTCATGGACTCTGTGCTGCGAAACATGCCATTCCTGTTCGTCTACTTGGACGACATTCTCGTTGCCAGTGCGTCTGCAGACGACCACCTGACGCATCTACGGCAGCTGTTCGGTCGGCTCAGTGAGCATGGTCTCATTGTCAACCCGGCCAAGTGCGAGTTTTGCCAGTCATCCATCACTTTCCTCGGCCACCACATCACCCCGCAGGGGGGGGTTCCCTCCCGGCCAAGGTGGACGCCATCACCAGTTTCCCATGCCCGCGCACTGTGAAGTTCCTGCAGGAGTTGCTGGGCATGGTGAACTTCTACAACCGTTTCCTCCCCCATGTGGCCCAGCTCATGCAACCCTTGTACAACGCCTTGCGGGGCAGGAGGCCGGCAGACGTGTTGGATTGGTCCACAGAGATGACGGCTGCCTTCGATGCTGCCAAGACCGCGTTGGCCAAAGCTGCTCTGCTGGTGCACCCGTCTCCGACCGCCCCTGTTGCTCTTACTACGGATGCCTCTGATTACGCCGTAGGGGCTGTGTGTGAGCAGTGGGTGGGCGGAGCCTGGCAGCCGCTGGCATTTTTCAGTAGGAAGCTCCGTGACACTGAGAGGAAATACAGCGCCTTCGACAGGGAGCTCCTGGCTCTTTTCCTCGCCACCCGTCATTTCCGTTTCCTGTTGGAGGGCCGTCGGTTCACGGCTTTCGTTGACCATAAGCCGCTGACGTTCGCCATGGCCAAGTCTTCGGAGCCATGGTCTGGTCGGCAGCAGCGTCAGCTCTCCACCATCTCTGAGTACACCACAGACATTCAGCATGTGGCCGGCAAGGACAATTTTGTGGCCGACTGCCTCTCTCAGGTGGTTATTGGTTCCGTCCACTTGGGCCTCGACTACGCAGCTATGTTTGGGGATCAGGCTACGGACTCTGAGGTACAGGCCTACAGGGCGACCCCCAAGGCGCTCCTCATGGAGGATGTGGTATTTGGCATGGCCAACGCTATGCTCCTTTGCGACGTCTCCACTGGCCAACCGTGCCCCATGGTGCCTGCTGGCTGGAGGCGTAAGGTCTTTGAAACAATCCATGGCCTTTCCCACCCGGGGGTGAAGGCCTCTGCCAAGCTGGTGGGGGCCAAGTTCGTCTGGCCGGGCCTGCGGAAGGACGTCAGGGCCTGGGCCGCTGTCTGTGTGGCGTGCCAGCGTGCAAAGTTGAGTCGGCATACCAAAGCCCCCTTGGCTCTCTTCAAAGTGCCGGAGAGGCGTTTCGACCATGTGAATGTGGACCTGGTGGGGCCGCTTTCACCCTCCCGTGGTTACACCTACCTCCTCACCATGGTGGACAGGACCACCAGGTGGCCAGAAGTGGTTCCCCTGTCTTCCAATACAGCAGCTGAGGTGGCCCGGGCGTTCATTATGGCTTGGGTGGCCCATTTCGGCACACCGTCCGACCTTTACTCAGACCGGGGGCCGCAGTTCACGTCGGAGCTTTGGACTGCGGTCGCCGAGGCCCTGGGGGTGAAGGTCCACCGTACCACAGCCTATAACCCACAGAGCAATGGGCTTTGCGAGCGGTTTCATCGGGACATGAAGGCCGCGCTCAGGGCCAGCCTTACGGGCAGCGACTGGGCTGACCGCCTCCCATGGGTTATGCTGGGCCTTCGCTCCGCCCCCAAGGACGATCTTCAGGCCTCGTCGGCAGAGCTGGTGTACGGCCAGCCCCTGCGCGTCCCTGGGGAGTTTCTTCCGGACGCCACGGCCCCGTGGTCGGCTGCCTCCCATCGTGCTGCGTCCCGGGACATTGCGGACGCTTTCGTTCCCATTCCAACGTCTCACCATGGTCTCCCCCGGTCCTACGTTCCCAGGGATTTACCGTCAGCCAAGTACGTTTTCGTCTGCCACGATGGCCACCGTACCCCGCTGCGGCCCCCCTACGATGGCCCCTTCCGCGTCTTGGAGGGTGGACCTAAGAACTTTGTTGTGGATATGGGGGGCAGGCCTGAGCGGGTGGCTATAGACCGGCTCAAGCCTGCTCATGTGGATATTGGCGAACCGCTCCAGCTGGCTCAGCCCCCGTGGCGGGGGCGCCCGCCTGCGGCAGCCTCAGCACCTGGCCCTGCGGCGGCCTCGGCACCTGCTCCTGCCTTTTGCCCTTCTCCAGGCGCAGCCGTTCGGGCCGCCTGGTCCGCCCCCCTAGGCGTTGATTTTTCTGGGGACTGTTATGTGCTAGTATGTTTTGTTTAACACTAGTGGGTGTCCGACGTTCTCTGTAGGTTCCCTGTTGGAACTCGTTTTGAACTCATGCTGGAGTGACTTGTTTAGTTTTGAAGTGGAGAGTAAAGCCGGCTCGACCCATCTCCGTCTCTTGTCTAGTCATTTACCGCACTCCACACTTACTTCATAACTAAAAGAGACAATTATTAGGCTTGCTTCGTTACGTAATAGTTGAACCGAAAAGTTATACGTTGTAACATTATAGGCAAAATGTTGTTATATTATGCACTCAGAAATGAAACACAATATCGACTGGGGTTTCCACATTATAGCTATGGGTTTAATTACAACTAGAGGTTGAGCGTGCACTGCGCGCGCTCAACCTCTAGTTGTAATAACAGCAATGATAATGATCATTATTGTTTTTGTTAGAATTTGTGTTACTAATATGAATAATATTAATATAAAAACGATAGCAACGATAATGATATTGATAACTGTAGTTATTGCTATTTGAATTAGTATTAATATTATGGACTTTGTGTTTGGTTGGCTGTGGGTCCTGTGATGTTTAGAGACGATGTCGTTCTGTTTTAGAGCTCATATCTCCTGTATTCCTCTGTCCTGTCCTAGACTCACCGTCACCCTGGATGGAGGGGAGAGAGCACTTACTGGGTGAACTCGGTGAGGGTTTTATCCAAGTTATTAAATCAATCGAGTCATTAACATTCATTCGTGTTCAAAAACACCCTCTGCTTTTGTGATTCATATTGTGGTCTACTAAGGTCAGGTTTCTATTGTCGTCTATTAAGGTCATGCTTCTATGTGGTCTGTTAAGGTCAGGTCTCAGGGTTGTGTGTCCGTAATGAAGACCGTAAGATAAGCAGTTCTCTGTTTGTTCAGGATTTTCTTTTACATTTAACAGATGAATTGACACTTCAGGGCTGGATGCTTTACGAGAAGAGTTTCTACCTTATTTCTACTACTAAGAAGGGCTGGAGGGCCAGTAGAGAAGACTGTCTGCAGAGGAAGGCAGACCTGGTGGTCATCAACAGCAGAGAAGAACTGGTGTGTGTGTGTGTGTGTGTGTGTGTGTGTGTGTGTGTGTGTGTGTGTGTGTGTGTGTGTGTGTGTGTGTGTGTGTGTGTGTGTGTGTGTATATTAGGGTGCATCAAAAAACAGAATTCTTGAATTTTTATATGGCTGGGTGCTAAAAGTGTTCCAATATATGTAGAAACAACACATGCAAAATATTTTTCCAGTACATGATGATTTAGGGGCGCCACCGCACATCTGTTTTTGTTGGATAAAGTGGTTAACAGGGCTCAATGGTTGCCATGGAGATCTGAGGTAAACAATACTACAGCTCAAGAAAACTGAGGTGATCTTTCTGTTTGAGGTGATCTTTCTGTGTTGGGTATGTATTATTACATATTCCTATCATATCTGTAGTTGTGTCTTTGTATAGTTATTTAATCATAAGTCATTTAAGCCATGTCTATAGGATTTGGTGCTCATTACATCTAGGTAACGTTAGCTAGCAACAGTTTGCTATCTATGTTAGCTAGGCTATTAAGCTTAACATCAACAGAATTCTAGAGTGGACGATGTCATATTATGAATACAGATGTCTCATGTTTATTGAGAGTAGCATTGTAGTTGTTACAGTAAATTAACATTTTAAATACAAGTATATTTGCAAGCACAGCTAGCTACTCTGGTAGTGATGTAACAGTAAGTTATGATGAAGTTAGACTATGTACAGAAAAATTTGAGGCTTATTCAAGAATGGTTTATCATAATTGTGTGATATTAAGTATGGTAAGATATGATTTTAAACACTGTCCTTGAGCTTGTATCCTTTTCATTCTCAGGCACTGTACAACACAATCCACCCCAGGATCCAGCTCTCCTAAGATGCTGCTCTCACCAACTGGTCCCTGCCAGACTAGCAGTCGCAGCCTGGTCTTTGGTCTGGGCCCCAGCATCACCAGTGGGGATAGCATCATCACCAGTGCCAAACTGCCAACTGGTCGTCAGATCTTACGCTGCATGCTTGCCAAGAAACCTGGTGCAAATGGAGCGTTGTCGCAGTTCGAGGCAGCCAAGGTTGTCCTGGAGCAGGTGCGGCCATTTTACAAGAAAGCCAACATCTCAATGGTGAGCGATAAGCGTGCGTGCCACAAGATGGTAGACTTAGTCAATGCTAACAACAAGCTGCGGAAAATCTCCCAGGCCAAGCGCTCCAATGAGAATACAGCGAAACAATTGGAGAAAATGGAGTGCAGACTTGATGCCACATTTCCGCTGTGGCCTCCAAATATTGAAAAGCTAATTGATATCCAAGAAGACCTAGCTTTCTTGGCCAGCATGAAGATTGACAGAGTGGCCACATTTGGTGTACTGGACAAAAAGCTGCAGCCCAAGGTGAAGCGGCGAGAGGAGCGTCCAGCTGCAGCAGCAGCCAGGCAGTCCCGCTGTGAAAAGGAGCTGGAGGAGATGACGGCAATGTCCATCTTGGAGTCGGAGAGTGATGAGGAGTCAGAGGAGGATACTAACACAGTCTATCCACCATCTGAGGGCGAACCATCCCACAAGCATAAGAGTGGAACAAACGTCTTCATTCCACATGACATCCTTAGCTGACCAAGTGTCGTGTCACTGGCTACAAGGTTGAAGATGTCACCAATGCGACAGGCTGCCTTCACGCGTGGCCTTGTTGCAGAGTCAGGTGGTGAATGTACACATCTCTCTGCATCTTACGCAACAGCTGACCGGGCAAGACGCAAAGTGCTGGAGACAATCAGTGAGGAACAGCACAAGCAGTGGACACCACCTCCATTGTGCACCCTACACTGGGACAGCAAGTTAACACCGATGCTCAGCAATGTGCGTTAGTTGGAGGAGCGGCTTACAGTGGTCGATGGAGATGCAGAGCGGCTGAAACTGCTTGGTGTCCCGGCGTATAAGAAGCAGACTAATGAGGCATGTGGAGTGATCATTGCCCGGTTGACATGCAAGTTGCTGCAGGACTGGTGCTGCGCTGACCAGGTTGTCAACATGGCATTTGACACCACTGCGTCAAACACCGGTGTAACAGGTTCGAGGAATGAGAGCAGGCGGGGTTGTCGTTCTCTCCGCAGGAGATCGGTTTATTGGCTTTTCAAACGGAACAGAAATATCTAAAATGTAACAAAAGGGTCCATTTAGAGCCGTCTCGCGGTGGATCTCGGTCAGTTTCACTCGCTCGCTCCGGACCTCCGTGGTCCGTTCGCTCCTGGGTCTCGTTCCCACTATAACAGAAAGCAGGCACATAAGTACAGCCTCCCTGATTGACCTGTGTGCAGACACCTGCTCACCACAAGGTTCAATCCCCCCCCCGGCCAATCCCGTGCGCTCCCAACCTGTCCATACTCCCCCTGCAGGCCAGACGTCGCACGTCCCCCCACACGCCCCCACCGCCCGACACCGGCCGGGGTCACATCCGGCCGCCGACTCACTCCCCCCCCCCGGAGCGGGAGAGGAAGTCTGCCACGGCCATTTGTGCCCCAGGCCTGTGCACGACCCGAAAGTTAAAGGGCTGCAACGCGAGGTACCACCGGGTGATCCTCGCGTTGGCGTCCTTCATGTGGTGGAGCCACTGAAGGGGGGCGTGGTCGGAGTAGAGGGTGAATGCGCGCCCCAACAAGTAGAAGCGAAGGGCGCCGACCGCCCACCGGATGGCGAGACACTCCTTCTCCACCGTGCTGTACCGACCCTCCCGGTCCGATAGTTTCCGGCTCAGGTACAGCACCGGGCGGTCGACCCCCTCCACCTGCTGGGTCAGGACCGCGCCCAGCCCCCTATCCGACGCGTCCGTCTGCAGGGAGAAAGGGAGATCAAAGTTAGGAGCGCATAGGACCGACTCTCCACAGAGGGCTGTTTCAATAGCCTCAACTGACACCTGGCATGGCTCCGACCACTGGACTGTATCTGGGGCCCTCTTACAGGTGAGGTCGGTCAAGGGGCTGGCCAGGTCCGAGAAGTGCGGCACGAACTGCTGGTAGTACCCTGCCAGCCCCAAGAACCGCCTCACCTCCTTCTTGGTTCTGGGCCGAGCGGAGGTGGCCACCGCCGTGGTCTTAGCGACCTGTGGCCGGACCTCCCCCCCCCCAGGTGGTACCCCAGATACTGGATCTCCCTCCGCCCGATCACGCACTTCTTCGGGTTGGCCGTGAGCCCCGCTGGTCTCAGCGACTGAAGGACGGCCGCCACCTGCCGCACATGCTGCTCCCACGTTCCACTATAGATGACCACGTCATCAATGTAGGCAGCAGCATACGCGGCGTGTGGCCGTAACACCCGGTCCATCAGTCGCTGAAACGTGGCCGGGGCCCCGAGCAACCCGAACGGAAGCACCTTGAACTGGTATAAACCGAGCGGAGTGGAGAACGCCGTTTTTTCCCGGGCTGCTGGAGACAGCGGAATCTGCCAGTAGCCCTTCGTGCAGTCCAGAGTCGTATAATAGGTGGCCATGCCAAGCCGGTCCACGAGCTCGTCAATCCGAGTCATGGGGTAGGCGTCGAACTTTGAGACCGCGTTCACCCTACGATAGTCCACACAGAATCGGACCGACCCGTCCGGCTTCCCCACAAGCACGACGGGACTGCACCAGTCGCTGTGGGACTCCTCGACCATGCCCAACTCTAACATGGTTGCTAATTCGCGCCGTACCACATCTTGTTTGTGGACGGGCAGCCTATAGGGGCGTGTCCACAGCGTTAACCCGGGCTGCGTCTCGATGTCGTGAGTAATTAGTGGGGTGCGACCGGGCAGGGGCGAAAAGACGTCAGCGAACTGGAGTTGCAGGCCGGCAACGTCCCGCGCCTGACTCCGCGAGAGGTCCTCGCCCCGACCTACTGGAGGGGTGGGACCTGGGCCCGGGACTTCCGGCCCGAGCTCTTCTTCCTCCGGCAGCGTCGACGCAAACGCGACAGGGACCACGTCGTTCCACCTCTTCAGGAGGTTGATGTGGTACACCTGTTTGTTTTCGCCCCTGTCCGAACGCGCTACCCCGACTCGCCGCGTGACCACGAAGGGCCCTTGCCACCTCGCGAGTAATTTGGTGTTAGAGGTGGGCAGCAGTACCAGGACCTTGTCCCCCGGGGTGAGATCGTGTAATCTAGTCCCTCTGTCGTACAGGCGTCTCTGACTCTCCTGGGCGCGGTGCAAATGCTCACGTGACAATACCCCTAGTGAGTGAAGCTTTGCACGCAGGTCCATGACGTACTGGATTTCGTTTTTGCTGTCAGTGGACCCCTCCTCCCAGTTTTCTTTAATGAGGTCCAGGACGCCCCTGGACTTGCGCCCATAGAGTAACTCAAATGGGGAAAACCCCGTGGAAGCCTGGGGTACTTCCCGCACTGCAAACAACAGAGGGTCTAGCCATTGATGCCAATTTCGAGCATCTTCATGTACGAACTTGTGGATCATGGACTTTAACGTCCGGTTAAACCTCTCACACAAGTCGTCCGTGGCTGGGTGATAGACGCTTGTGCGAACGGCCTTGACCTTCAACAACCCGTAAAGTTCTCTAATCGTGCGTGACAGGAAATTGGTGCCCTGGTCAGTGAGAATCTCTTTCGGGATTCCCACCCGCGATACGACATGAAACAACGCCTGCGCAACACTCTTCGCGGAGATGTTGCGCAACGGAATTGCTTCCGGGTATCGGGTTGCGTAGTCGATCAGGACTAACACAAATCGATACCCTTGTGCGGAACGTTCTAATGGCCCGATAATGTCTATGCCAACGCGGTCGAAGGGGGCTTCCACCAGGGGAAGGGGCCGTAAGGGAGCCCTGGGGACGGCCGGGGGATTCACCAGCTGGCATTCGGGGCAGGATGCGCACCACCTGCGCACTTCCGCCCGAATCCCCGGCCAATAGAACCGGGCCATTATCCGGTTGAGTGTTTTCTCGTACCCCAAATGGCCCGCCATTGGGTTGTAATGCGCCGCCTGGAAGACCATTTCCCGGCGGCTCCTTGGCACCAGCAACTGGGTGATCACCTCCTCACTCTGGGTGTCAAGACTCACCCGATATAGCCTGTCCCTAACCATCATAAAGTGTGGGTAAGTCAGTGCCGCATCTGGCCGGACCCGACTCCCATCAATACTTATCACCTGGTCGTAGGCTGAGCTCAATGTGGCGTCACGAGACTGCTCGAGGGGGAAATCCTCCACCGGTGGGAATCTCGGCGCTGGGACCTCGGGGTGAGGACCCCCCGCTTTCCCCGATCCCTGAGCAGCGTCGGACGCCCCCGCCTCGGCGCAGAATACCGCACATGACTTACATGTCCCTACCTGTTGTGTCCGCATCCCCGTAGTCCCCCTAACTGCCTGTGGGAACCCCGCCCAATCCAACCCAAGAATCAGGGGATGCGAGAGGCTCGAACTAACCGCCGCCTTCACCCTATATTTTCTACCCCCACAACGAATTTCGATGGGGACCAAAGGATACTCGTGCACATCCCCGTGTATACACCTCACCGAAACGCTCGACGCCTCCACCAATGCCTCGGACCGCACCAGGCGCTGGTGGATCATGGTCTGCATGCAGCCCGAGTCCAACAGCGCCTGGTGCGTCCCCCGCTGTATCCTCACCGGGATACGGTACTCCTCGCCGGGACCGTGGGGAGGAGACGGGGCCCCGGTGACGCAGACGACCTGACCCACCTCCATCATGGGGTACTCCCGCCGGAAGTGGCCAGGCCGCCCACACCGCCAACACCCCTCCCCTGCCGCCTGAGCGCCCGTCTGTGGAAGGTGGGTGGAAGGCGACTCATGTGCCCGCTTTGGACCGCCCCCCCCCCATCTCGCCCTCGGCGCCGGTGTTGGCCTCTCCCGCCGTGGGGCAGCCGCCCCGGTACGTGGGCCCGGTGTCGGCAGTCGCTGGCTCGCCGGTGGTGGCTGCAGGTGGCTCTCCGCCAGGTCGACCGCAGCAGCGAGGCTCTCGGGCCGGTGGTACCGGACCCAGGCGGAGGTCCGAGCTGGCAGCCCCTCCACGAATCTTTCCAGGGCCACCTGCTCGACCACGTCCTCCGCCGTGTTCCGGTCTGGGACCAGCCACCTCCTGGCCTGGTCCCTCAGCTGCTGGGCGAAGGCAAAGGGTCGGTCCCCCTCGCTGAAGGCCAGCGCCCGGAACCGCCGCCGATGTTCCTCGGGGTAGAGACCCAGCCGGTCCCGGATGGCCCTGGTGATCGCATCGTAGTCCCGCTGGGCCCCGGCTGGCAGGCTGTGGGCCGCGAGCTGCGCCTCTCCGGTCAGGAGCGGTAGGAGCCGGTGCGCCCACTCCGGTCGAGGCCACCCCGAGACCTCGGCCACCCCCTGGAAGGTCTCAAGGAACGCTTCCGCGTCGTCGGCCTCCCCCATCTTCGGGACGTGAATCTGGGCTGCGGGTCCCGGCCCTCGGGGTCCTCCGCCGCGTCCGCCGGAGGCGAGGAGCTCATGGAGCATGGCCCGATCGGCGGCAAAAGACTGGGCCAGCTCCGTGAGCACCTCGTTCTGTGCCTGGTGGAGCTGGCCTTGCCTCTCGGCCATCTGGGCCAGGTGCCCGAGTACGTTTCCCAACGGGGACTGGTCCATTTATCTGCTCTCGGCCCCCGCTTTGGGCTCCAGTGTAACAGGTTCGAGGAATGAGAGCAGGCGGGGTTGTCGTTCTCTCCGCAGGAGATCGGTTTATTGGCTTTTCAAACGGAACAGAAATATCTAAAATGTAACAAAAGGGTCCATTTAGAGCCGTCTCGCGGTGGATCTCGGTCAGTTTCACTCGCTCGCTCCGGACCTCCGTGGTCCGTTCGCTCCTGGGTCTCGTTCCCACTATAACAGAAAGCAGGCACATAAGTACAGCCTCCCTGATTGACCTGAGTGCAGACACCTGCTCACCACCAGGTTCAATCCCCCCCCCCGGCCAATCCCGTGCGCTCCCAACCTGTCCATACTCCCCCTGCAGGCCAGACGTCGCACGTCCCCCCACAACCAGCCATCTCACAGCAGCCTGCCATACAGCGACCACTGGGCCGACCACTGCTTTGGTCTGGGTGCCGGCACCACATTGGTGAGGTCCTCCTGAATCAGGTTTTCACAGACCTGAAGGTGGAGACATCATACTCGCCAGAGGTTACCTTGTTCACACATCTGAGATAGAAATGGAACCTGTTACCACAAGAATCCAGCAGCCAATGGTCCCGCTACATTCCTGGCAACACTGAGCAATCAATCCTGGGCAATTTACGTGCTGAACTTGTCAGGTGCACAAAAGAAGTCACAGACCACAAGCGAGGTGACTACCATGAGTTTGTGCAGCTGTGTCTTGTGTTTCTGGATGCAGATGGTGAAGAGCAGACTGCAGTGACCTTCCAACGACCGGGAGCGCTCCACAAGGCACGATGGATGGCCAAGCTGCTCTATACTCTCAAGCTGGCTTTGATGGAGCAGCACATCGCGTTGCTTCCCCAGGGCACAATCACCACACGGCAGCAGGTGCTGAAGATTCGGGCATTTGCCATTTTCATTACACACATCTATGCAAAGTGGTGGTTGACCTGCGAGAAAGCTGTAGATGCTGCCTGGAATGACCTGACACTCTACCACCACCTGCAGGCATACAAGGCTGTAGATGAGGGCATTGCAGCATCAGCGATCAAGGCGCTGGAGAGGCATCGCTGGTACCTGACAGGTGAGATGCTACCCCTGGCTCTCTTCAGCAGCAAGGTGCCTAATGATGACAAGCGTGCACTTGCTAGAGCGATCTTGGAGCACAAGCCCGCTGATCTCCCCATGCACATCCCTGAGCAGCGCTTTGGCACTGGCTTTGGCAAGCCAAAGTTCCCCACCCTCGTGCCAACCACCAGCTTGGCTGACCTTGTCAATAAGGATTGCTGGTTTGGGATGCACCAGCTGCACATTGATCAAGAATTCATGTATCTTGATGTGAAGGAATGGGCGACCAATGCTGCATTCAAAAAAAGTGAGGTCAATGTACGTGCAATGAACGTGGTCAATGGCTGTGCCGAGCGTGGCGTCAAGCTCACATCCAACTTCGTCGCAGTGGCAAGGAAGGAGCAGCACCTGCAGAATGTGCTGCAGGCAGTTGAACATGACCGCAACCAACAGCCAAACCTTCGTCGCTGCAAACGCAAGCTAATCCCTGAATAGGACCGTTACTCTTGGGTGGCGGATGGGGAGACATATCTGGGGGGAGACGCACTGGCTAGGTTCAGGTTCCATTTCCTCTCTCTTTCTCCCTGGTGATGTTGCTCAGTGGAGCAGACTCTGGCACAGACTGAGCAATTAAGTTTGAAGTTTAGTTAGTGTCAGCTCTTACCATTAGGCCCTGTTAGTTGCCAGTGAGTTAGCCACTAGAGAGGGTTTGTTCTTTTAAGTGTGTCAGTATCGCCCCTTGTGTTTAACAATAAAGTCAATTAAACTTTATATGTGTCCAACATCCATCACTGCTGCACAAAATTCAGGGTAAGGCCACGTGAACATGTCCCATTGACCTCCATTAATTTTGTCTATAGAACAAATGAATGAAGAATCTTGAAAGTTGAACTCTGAGAAATGCCCAAGTTACCCAGAGGGCAAACAAACAACTTTTACTTTGATAACCCTATAGAACATGTTACTGTATAAAATTTCACTGTACTCAACATTTCCATGTCAACCTTTTGGCAATTAGACAAAAAATTGCACATTTTTCGAAATTTTGCCAAAGTTCATGTGTTAGGTGGAACCCCTAAATCTCAATAGAATTCCTCAAAACTTTGCAAAAGTCATTTTTATGTTAATTGGAACAAAATGCAATGCCAGCCAAATTGATATTTTGAAAGTAAAATTTCCCATTCAAATTTGATGCACCCAAGTGTATATGTGTGTGTGTGTGTGTGTGTGTGTGTGTGTGTGTGTGTGTGTGTGTGTGTGTGTGTGTGTGTGTGTGTGTGTGTGTGTGTGTGGGAGAGACATATTGTTTGTGTGAGAGAGTAAGTAAGAGAGAGAGAGATTGTGTGTGTGTGTGTGTGTGTGTGTTTATCTGGTCTGTGTGTGTGTGTGCGTATGTGAGTGTGTGTGTGTGTGTGGGAGAGACATATTGTTTGTGTGAGTGAGTAAGTAAGAGAAAGAGAGAGAGAGAGAGAGAGAGAGAGAGATTGTGTGTGTGTGTGTCTGGTGTGTGCGTGTGTGTGTATGTGTGTGTGTGTGTGTGTACTTTGTGGTCATGACAACAGATGCTATTACCTTTGGAAACAGGTGTTTGTCAGCAGATTGATGGGTCCTTCCTGGATTGGACTGAGTGATCGAGAGACAGAGGGGACCTTCAAGTGGGTGGATGGTACCCCCATGACCTCAAGGTAAGGCTGAAGACTCTATTCAGCAGCATCTCTTCTCTGAGAGTGACAGAGTGACCTCCTCTGTCTCCTCCTCGTGGTTCTCAGTTGGAGACACGTCAAACCACGCGATGACGGCGGAGCAAGAGACTGTGTCGTGGCAGGGGAGGACGGCTGGTCTGAAGAACCGTGTTACAGACTGCACCACTGGATCTGTGAGAAGAGCGTAGATCTGGATCATCTGGAGGCTGAGCGGAACAAAGAGGGTCCGCAGACTTTGTTTGTGTTCATGAGTGTAGAACGGTTCCCCCTTTCTGTTCTCTGTGCCGTAGATACAGTAAATACTCTCTTTAAGAGTTGAAAGGTTGTTGGATGTGTTTAGGTCTACTAAGGCAAGGTTTCTATTGTGGTCTAATCAGATCATGTTTTCATTGTGGTCTACTGAGGTCATGTTTCTATTGTGGTCTACTGAGGTAAGGTTTCTATTGTGGTCTATTGAGGTCATGTTTCTATTGTGGTCTACCAAGGTCAGGTTTCTATTGTGGTCTACCAAGGTCAGGTTTCTATTGTGGTCTATTGAGGTCATGTTTCTATTGTGGTCTATTGAGGTCATGATTCTATCGTGGTCTATTGAGGTCAGGTTTCTATTGTGGTCTACTAAGGTCAGGTTTCTATTGTGGTCTATTGAGGTCAGGTTTCTATTGTGGTCTACTAAGGTCAGGTTTCTATTGTGGTCTACTCAGGTCAGGTTTATATTGTGGTCTACTAAGGTCAGGTTTCTATTGTGGTCTATTGAGGTCATGTTTCTAATGTGGTCTACTAAGGTCAGGTTTATATGTTGGTCTATTGAGGTCAGGTTTCTATTGTGGTCTACTCAGGTCAGGTTTGTATTGTGGTCTACTAAGGTCATGTTTCTAATGTGGTCTACTAAGGTCAGGTTTCTATTATGGTCTACTAAGGTCAGGTTTCTATTGTGGTTTCCTCAGGTCAGGTCAGAAGGGTCAACCCTTTCTGGGTTCACTTGCACTAGTTTCTATTTGAGCTGCTGAACGGTTTTGCGTTCTTCTCTACAAGCTCCGCCCCCGCCTCGTTAATCTCTGCGCTGGAGTGACTTCCCCTCCCTGGGAGATCTTTGTAGACACTGCTGTGATATTCAATCATGTATGAAGAGGCAGGCGAGAATACTGGGGGTGAATCCCCTGGGTCGCCCTCTAGTGGACAGGTGTTAGGACAGAGTGAAGGGAGTGTCTGACGCTGCATCTCTAGATCCGTGTTGTAAACGTTCACTCCTCTCCTCCTGCTTTCTTCAGGTTCAGTGATGCCCACGGAGGAGGAGGCCCCCAGCATCACAGAGTTCCACTCCTCTACCCACGTGTTGCCCGTGGGCCAAACGGCCCGCTATACCTGCCACGCCGGCGGCACGCCGGAGCCCACAGTAGAGTGGCTCCACAACGGCAGGCCCCTGGAGAGGGACGGCACAGACGACCAATCAGAGGCCTGGGTGGAGAGGGGCTTCCTCTTCGTCAGAGGGGTGGGGTATGGCGTGAACACGGTCTGCTGCATGGCGAGCAACAGCGCTGGCACGGCCAATCACAGCGCTCAGCTGCTTGTCTTTGGTAAGTCCTGGATCCAAGAAGAGATGTTTGTTGATGATGTATTCATAACACTGTTGTTGATGTATTCATAACACTGTTGTTGATGTATTCATAACACTGTTGATGATGTATTCATAGCACTGTTGTTGATGTATTCAAAACACTGTTGTTGATGTATTCATAACACTGTTGTTGATGTATTCATAACACTGTTGTTGATGTATTCATAATATTGTTGTTGATGTATTCATAACGTAATTGTTGAGGTGTGTGTATCTATGTATGTGTACATATGTATATGTACATAGAGCGCAGGAGAACAGTACTGATGATGATGATGATGATGATGATGATGATGATGAGGATGAAGAGCGGTTCAGCAGCTCATCATGTCTGGTTCTTCCTCAGATGCCTGTGAACTCACACTGGACCCCAACACGGCCCACAGACTCCTCTCTCTGTCTGAGGACAACAGAAAGGTGACGCTGGTTGGAGAGGACCAGTCGTATCCGGATCACCCAGAGAGATTTGACTCCCGGCTCCAGGTGTTGGGTAGAGAGGCTCTGACTGGCCGCTGTTACTGGGAGGTAGAGTGGGAAGGACCTGTTGGTATAGGAGTAACATACAGAGGAATCAAAAGGAGAGGAGGGGGTGATGACAGCGAGCTTGGAGCGAACAACAAGTCCTGGGGTCTTGATTGTTATGATGGTCGTTACTCTGCCTGGCACAACGGTAGAGTAGATACAGCCCTCCCTCTCCCCCCCGCTGGCTCCACCAGAGTAGGAGTGTATCTGGACCGGCCTGCTGGCTCTCTGTCCTTCTACAGCGTGTTCCCAGGTGGAGGAGGGTCCTCAGACACACTGACACACCTCCACACCTTCTGGTCCTCCTTCACCCAGGAGGACCTCCTCCCTGGGGTCGGGGTAGGGTGGTGGGAGACCCCAGGGGGAGAGTGGAAGGGGGGCTCAGCGACTCTGTGTCGGTTGTAGAAAAAAAAAAACGGCGCAGGAGGGGAGGAGCACGTTCACAAACACACACACACACACACAGACACACACACACACAAACCTTACACACACACACACACACACACACATATACACACACAGCAGACACACACATACACAAACACACACATATACACACACAAATCTTACACACACACACAGACATACACACACAAAGACATACACAGACACACAGCACACAAACACACACACACACTAGTTAGAGGACGAGAGGCTTTTGATGAAAGCGCTTTGGAGGCCTGAGAGGACTGATGACTCAGTGTCTCAGTGGCAGTTATAGTCTCTCTCTCCCTCTCTCTCTTTCTCTTTCCCGCTATCTGCCTCTCTTTGTTTCTCTCTCTATCTCTCTCTCTCTATCCCCGTCTCTCTCTCTCTCTCTCTCTCTCTCTCTCTCTCTCTCTCTCTCTCTCTCTCTCTCTCTCCCTGTCTCCCTCTCTCTCCCTGTCTCCCGCTATCTGTCTCTCTTTGTTTCTCTCTCTCTCTCTTTCCTGCTATCTGTCTCTCTTTGTTTCTCTCTCTCTCTCTCTCCCTCTCTCTCTCACTGTCTCTCCCTCTCTCTCTCTCTCTCTCTCTCTCTCTCTCTCTCTCCCTCTCTCTCTCTCCCTGTCTCTCCCTCTCTCTCTCCCTGTATCTCTCTCTCTCCCTCTCTCTCTCTCTCTCTCTCTCTCTCCCTCTCTCTTTTTCTTCCCCTCTCTCCCTCTTCTAGAAAGTATAGCATGATAAACCATGAAAAGACTTTTAAGATCTACCATGGTTAGAGAAGCACATTTATTATTTGAAATGTATATAAAATACCTATTGATGGTAATTGTTTGTATATTTTCAGTCATCACCAGTTTTGGTCTTAAGGGCTCTGATATCATCATTTTTTTTATAACCCTGATTTACAACCTGATTTAAAGCAGATTTTGTATTTTATTCATAATAACCAAGAGGTCTATGGGATAATGTTGCATGTTGTAAATTACTTTAAACTGAATCTTGATTTTTTGTGTTATGTTGGGAACTAAGCGGCCGCAGAACATGCTCAGTTATTAAAGATAGGTGCACACCTGTTGATGATTTGTAAAGCCTGCTGCTTCTATTGTTTTAGTCCTCCTGTTTATTGTGTACATGTAAGGGACTATTTTTCTGTCTTATTTGTTAATGAAGCATAATTGTAATAAACAACTCAGTGGATCCAACTGAATGTTCAGCCGATGATTTCTAGTTTTATTAGTGAATAATGCTTCCATAAGTGCCTTAAGAATAATAATATGTTAATCAGAAATTAAAAATAGAACAACAAATGTTTTCTCTGATATTATTCTCCAGGCACATCGTTAAACCTGGGCATTCGAGGCTATAGCCCTGGATCTTTAGTGTATCAGGGTGTATGTAGTTAATGCCCAGACTAAAAGATTGATTTTCACTAGCGCTTTCAGTCAATGGATAAGTTTAATCCATGTCTGCGAAACTATCCCAGGGTACAAAAGCAATTATTGATTTCCAATTGAAGTCCAAGAGGGTACGACAAAAGTGTAGTATTACAATTATGTGTCAGTTTGTGAATCACTTTAAAGCATGTGAATAAGTGCATTATATCAGCAAATTGCACTGTGAAATTTCAAAATGATTTGTTTTATTTGATATTTTAAGGACATGAAACTTACATGAGTGTCTGGGCCATTTTTTCAGAGAACTGGTGAGGAATGTGGTGAACAACCACACTGGAGAGGATCTTGAATGATTCAAAATAAGTCGTCAGGATTCGGCTCCCCAAAACAACGAATTCCCGACGCATTTCTATGGTTCAGGAAGTGAATTCCCCAGATCATAGTCGATCAACGAATTTGCCGGTTTCAACTTGTCAAGGTGTAGTGAGTCGACTCTGTTGATGACACACATATGGTGGATCCAGTGTATTGACTTGTTGATTTGGCTGGTAGACTGATGTGTCCGAATGTTAAAGTCCAGGTTGACGAATATGATCAAATATGTTTGAGGAGCAGATGGAGTTGGAAGTGCTGAGGCAGACAATGGAGCAACACCCAAACCGGTCATGTCTAAGTCTGACAGTGTACTGAATGTGAAGACACCAGCGGTATCCACCTCCTTGCTTGGTTGGACAGTGGTCTCTGTGGTTGTGAACAAATAAATCAAGTCAGTCATTATAGTAGTTAAAAAAATGCATCCCTCCATTGTTTACCTAACGGTTATGTAAAACAAACTCACTTGATAAGGACAGATTTTCAAGCATTCTTTGAATAATCTTCATCTGTGCTTGGCTGATTCAAGAATGACTCCAAGTCCCGTTTTAAGGACATCACTGGAAGCATGCCGTAGTGGGTTTGCTGTTTGGCAACTGCATTGGAGTGTACTGTAGAGATACCCGCTTTGGCAAGTCGCTGGAAAACAGCCTTTTTTGCCCCACCATACAATAATACAGACTTAATGTTATATGATAGGGCTGATAAACGGTTTTGTGTCTTCTGTTATTTTTAAAACAATACTAAACAGGAATGAGGACAGTTTCTTCAGGTCATCGAATAACCCAATATCCCATACTACTTATGTATCCTTTTCACGCAGAAAAGTGACAGAAAGAATGCTTTGCGCTCACAACTTTGTTATACGGTTGGTCCCGAATGTCCATAAGGAATATCGAAAAAGGGCATTTGTTTATTCTGCACCCAAGACATGGAATATGTTGCAGGAAAGTTGAAACTGAAAGAATGTTTTACCTTAAATGCTTTTCATCCAAAATGAAAGAATTAGAGGCAGATTCGTTAAAATGTCAATGTTTTTAATTTCCATGGTTACGAGTTCCCTATGCTGACTTCTAGTTGTTATTGAATGTGTCCTCTTTTGTCTTCTGTGTGTAACCATAGCGGCTTTCTCACAAACAAGTAAAAAAATACTACCCCTGAGGTAGCATTTTCGCCGGCGGAAATGTTATTTAGCTTATATGTGAATGAGAAGAAGAAAGTTGGCATTTCCACCTTTTGAGTGGTCGTGTTGATGACTTTATGTTTGCTGAATGGTTAAAAAGTATTTAAATGTTGACACTGCTTTTCAGGGTCAATCGTTGTGAAAGCTAAATGATAAGTCTAATCATAACCCTTAAAGTACACATCATACAATAAATTACAATACATAAGTTCACAGCTGCACGCGTATAAGGAAAATGTTTTTTTTTATAATGCTTCGGATATTGTGGATTCAATGGATTACATGTTGCATCGTTGCAGCAACATTTAAAGGAGAATTTCACCGGTGGAGACATGAATCTGTATTGAAAGTGGGTCATATATGTAGTCGACTAGTAACATAAATTTCTAATTTGGTGCCTTCTTGCCCGAGAAAAGGCAGCCAGTGACTTTTTGGCGCTTGTGGATTAAAGACGAAAACTCCCACAATGCCAATCAGCGTTCACTCCCTGAGGTACGTATCATAACAGCCAGGTCCTCGGACGTCCCTGGTACTTCCACAACAAGTAAAGAGTCGTAGTGGGGGTTATCTCGGCCAGAGTCCTGCACGGGTTCGGGTACCCGACAGGTGACCCGCACAATTTTGATTGAACGGGTGAAAAAGAATACTGTGTGGGACACGGGTGTGGGTCGGGTCGGAAGCTTGAACAGCGCGGGTCGGACGCGGGTTTTGCGAATGCGAGCGAGACTTCTCCGGTGCTGGATATGTTATTCAGGAGGAGTCAACTAAAACTGTTCTCCGGTGCTTTTTCTGCACAGCAATCTAAGGCCCCGTTTACACGAGGACGCTTGCGGGTAAAAACGGCCAAATATATATAT
Organism: Pollachius pollachius; assembly: GCF_949987615.1. Classification (NCBI taxonomy): domain Eukaryota; kingdom Metazoa; phylum Chordata; class Actinopteri; order Gadiformes; family Gadidae; genus Pollachius; species Pollachius pollachius. The sequence goes on along the minus strand of NC_136946.1, from coordinate 22,179,975 downwards.
TTTTTATTTTATTTTATCGGAAGTGCCATTCGTTTAGACGGTGACGGCGTTTTTGGGGCTTAAAAACGCAAAAATCTGAAACCACCCAGCAGAGTGGAAAACTTGAATCCGCTCTGCCGTAGCGTCTCAGTCTACACTGCCAAGACGCAAAACTCTGCTCAGATCTGCTCACGTCGTGTACGCGTTTACGTCACATACAGCGCCAGTACAGGGAAATAAACAAACATGTTGGATTATTTCCATGCGTCGGACCGTCAAGCTGCTCTGGCAGCTCTAATAAACTTACAGGAGTCTTTCCACGAAATGTACAGGATATGTACAGATAGTATTACTGAACAGAGAAGGATCTGTAATTATGTTTTGGTTTTCGCAGCGCAGATAAGAGAACAAGGGAGATTCTACACATGCGCTCGGACATGGTGGTGTTGTGCGATGGTGTATCACAGCACCACCTAGCCGCCTGACATGCATACCTAACCGAAATCCACACACTTTTGCATCACCGTATGCACGCAGATTTCCTCCCGAAAACGCTCATCTAAACGCGGAATAAAAAGTGAAGACGCGACGCCACTTTTGCGTCTTCTGTTCAGACCGTCATCATGTAAACGTAGCCTAAAGCACCACGCCAAACATCAGATAGTGTCATTCCACGGCGTTCCATCTAATGTTTTCCTTCGGGTGCGGGTCGGGATTCGGTATCAATTTATAGCAGGTCTGGTAGGGTATGGAATGTAATTTGTGGGTACGGGCGGGTGCGGGTTTGCAAAATAAGACATGTGGATTGATTCTCGTCCATGGTGGAGAAGGAATTGGGGGAAGAAACATTGGCTTTGATTCTCTGAAGTCCAGATGTACCACGACTTCAGATTGATGAGGAAGGACCAGAGACGTTGGAGAACCCGACCAGTCGTTTATTCATAATGTCATCCAGAGGCGCACACAGCTTTTTCCCATAATATTATATATTATATTATAGATGTCTATATATTATATTATATCATTTAGATATAGAGCTCCAGGTCTACCGCCGGAGCTCCCGGAGTTTTCTAGAATATCGTAACAAACACGGCCAAAAGCTGTATGCGCTGGATGATATTATGAATAAACGACTGCGTCTCTGGTACTAAATTATTGCTTCTTTAGAGCTCTTGTGATCTACCGGTCACACTAGTCACACGGTAACATCAAAATCCATACCGTAGCGCAAGTTCACACCGGTGTACCGGTGATACAAAGCTTAATGCAAATGGGTGAAGTGTCCCTATAAGTGAGTCAGTAGCTGCGTGTGATGGAACGGTGATGGAAACACCAAAATTCACATAAAAATCCTAATTCGCAAGAAAGTTTTTACGCTCGGTTGAGGTGTTTTTTGACTTATGCGAAAGAGAGTAAAAGCACAAAATGGGAGATGGAAACACACTTTGAAAAAGCTGTGACGTAGCGAACATTGAACACATGGGACTAACAATGTCTTTGCGATTTCTGCACAACGACCGTCCATAGCAACCACACCGACATCAACTTGTAGCATCACTATCTATTTTTAAGCGTTTGTATATCCTTTAAATATATCCTTTAAATATGTCCATGGAACAGATGGCCAACGTGGATAATAGATACGTGTGGAGGGTTGAAGAGGTAAAACTTTTTCTTGCTCTCATTGAAGAAAAAAAACATTACAGCTATTTTAGATGGAAAACAACGCAATTCCACTATATATCAGGACCTAAGAGAGAGCAAAAGGATACGACAAGCCCTGGAATGTGTTGAGGAGTAAGTGGAAAGCTCTAAAACAACAATACATGTGCAAGAAATGACAGATGTCCCCAAGCAGTGCCGCTGGAAAAAACAAGTTCAGCTTTTTCACCGAAATGGATAATATTCTTGGCCAGAAGCCCATTGTCACATCTCTGGCATCCATAATTAACAGCACAGGTTGGTATCAATTTATTAATTTAAATTAATTTACAGGTGAACATTTCAAGGTAAACTTGAAACCTGGGTCCAATTTCTCCCTTTTTTGTCTAGAAACTAATGGTGGGGACAGCGACAACGGAGATGACAACATGAGCAAAGTGGATTCAGAAGGTAAGCTACCGTAAAATACAATTCTAGTTATTTTATAGCTCGGGGTTAAAAACTGTTCAGGAGTCTGCAGGTGCAGGTCTTAATATACTAATAACGGCACCCAGACGGCATCATAGTAAACAGGTAGTTGCCTGTAAATGTCTGGAAGTTGCCAACCCTTCGGATTGGTTCATCCTGCAGGGCAGACACTGCCAGCAGTGATTATCAACACTATCCAGAGTGCCTAAGCGCCTTCCTCTTCCGCCCTCTGCGCGTTTCGGTGGAGGACATTTTAGCGGCTGCGTCATGGTCCTGCCCTTATCTGTTTTTTACATGTTAGACATATCCGGGGGCTCCCATTTGTTTTTGAGTCGGCGACCCCTTCCACGGCTTGGATATAGGCTTGTCTCTCGGAGCTGTAATAAATTGCACTTCAATTAAGTCTATCTCTGCTGTCACCTAGCGGTGTCCCAGCATTACGCTGGGATTTTTACACCGGCAAGCTAGAGCTACTTATCGAGTTGTTGTGCCAATTAAGCTGCTCTTTGTCACTGTATATTTTTATGTAGGCTTTTCCGTCTGGCGGCGCCTCATGGCACCAGGCTTGGCTAGGTTTGTCTCTCGGAGCTGTAACATTTCTCCTCGATTAAGTCTCTCTGCTGTCACGCTGTGGTGACCTAGCATTATGCCAGAATTGACCGATTATTCTGGCTTTGGTCACGGTTCATAACCAGCGTCTTTAATATCCGGTCCTCCAATTTATACTATAATTGATCCGCTACCTCTATGTCTATTACGCTTTGCGTTTATTGAGAAGGTTTTGTGAGCTTGTGTAGACTTTTAGTCTACCGTTGCATACGGTCATGTCGCAAACTTGGTGTGTTCTCCGTAAAGTAAGAGCTTTTTTGATGCGCCGAATTAGCTGCACTTTGTCGCTGTTTATTTCATGTAGGCTACACTGTCTTGGCTTCGCCTCATTGTGACGTCCCAGCATTACGCTGGTATTAGGAGTGACTGGATATTCTGACTTTGGTTACAGTTCTTAACCGGCGTCTTTAATATCCTGTCCTCTGACCAGGGGCGTAGGAATGAGTTTAACATTGGGGGGGACACATATCGGAAACCTGACAGATCCGGTATAATTTTTAGGTGGGACAAATGCGCCTGTCTCCGATATCGGGGGGGACACGTCCCCTCCGTCCCCCCCGGTTCCTACGCCCTTGCCTCTGACCATTTTTATTGAATGTTATCCTTGTCTCTTATACGCTTTGTGCTATGAGAAAGTGATGATTACTTGTGTGGACCTTTAATCCAATGTCGCAATATATTTGTTCCAGTTTTACACATATTCACTGGCAACCAGAGCTTCTTCCTTGCTCAGCGAAGCAGATAAGATGCTCTGTTCATTGTTACCCCTGCCAGCGGTTCCTCTTACCGCCTCTCGTTGGGAGCGGACTAAAGAGGGGCCTTGCTGCTAACCACAGTTGGCGGCTTTTTATTTTGTCCTAGCTCCGCCCCCAGTGGCAGCGGACGCAGGAGAAGCCTTGTTGCTCTGCATCGCCCGGTTTTTATAGATTATATGAAATACGGGTTGAGTCAGAAGTTACAGTCTTGCTTTATTCTCTTGATCATCACTTTGCGTGCTCTAAGGAGAATTTCAGGTTCTTGAGTCTGATGTGCCCTGTGACTTAGGTCTTTGTCACTGGGGTCCAGCAGGAGTACATTGATTGGACTCCGCTCAAAGCTTCACCTGAGCCCATAAGGCGAAGCCTAGACCGCGTAGCCTACATGAAATAGAACGATAGTTATGTTATTATAACTCTAGTTCTATGATGTAGGCGTAGCCGTCTAATTTCTCACCTGCTTTTCCCTCCAATTGCTGAAAGAATAGGATGAAGGACGAACGGCGCCGGCTTATATAAACGTAACCTTGGGGAATGTGGGCGGTGCCCACGTTGATTGGTGCATAGCTGAAATTTTCAGGGACAGGCCCAGAAGACGAATCCTAGACGGCTACACCTACAATCATAGAACTAGAGTTAGAAAAACATAAATCGTTTTCAGAAATGTGCAACTCACCGAGTGGTTAGTGGTGTTCGTTGATGTTTCAAATCAAGTATCGTAGCGAAATACAGTTTCTGTTGTGTTTTATTTTACATTTTGCAAATCAGCCCTATTGCAGCCAAGGGAACAACACAGCAACCAAAGCTCAGCCCTACTGCAGCCTAGTCCAACATTTTCAAAGCCCTGCAGTGTGGGCTAAAGGTGTAATGCTGTTTCTGACCACTAGAGGGCAGACGGCTGGGCTCCTCAGTCTTCAGAGTAGAGAGGAGAGAGAGATTATCCGGATTAAAGATAACACATATGATACTAATAGCTAATTAAAAAATAGCCATTAGCCACTCATGGAAAAGGAAAACCTGAAAAAAACGTGAAACAATGGGTTCCGTGCTGTTACTGGTATGATGAGGCAGAATTAAAGAAGGTCAATCTTTTAAAACAGAGGATAATGGAAAAAAAAATAGAAAATGGAGATGGATTAAAAAAAATGCATGGAGAGAGAAGGGGGGGGGGGGTAAACAGAACATTTCAGAGTGAGGGCATTCGAGGCAAGGAGTGGGCAAAGTGAGGCAGTGAACACAGGGAGAGTGGGGGAGTGGTCTTGCTGGGTGTATAAAGAGAGAAGGCAGGGAGAGAGCGGACATAGCCGGTGAGCTAAACAGAGAGAGAAAATAAAGGGGCGGACTTACTGTCACATATACTTGAGAGAGAGAGAGAGAGAGAGAGAGAGAGAGAGAGAGAGAGAGAGAGAGAGAGAGAGAGAGAGAGAGAGAGAGAGAGAGAGCGTTCCAGAACAATCGTCAATTTGGGACAGAAGTGTTGATTCCGTGGGATTATAAACTACACAGTTGTTTTCTTCCGCTTGAAATTAAAGAAAAGGTAAGAATCTTTGAGAGTTTAAGAACTCACTCAATCACTGCCTACTCTCTAGGCCTGCCTGTCTCTATGGCAGGGTGGAGGCAGGTGCAACCTATGTGTCACTATATCACAGTACTAATACTTACTGTACTACAGTATTAATGCTCATACTAATACTTCATTCCAGATTTCTGTTCCCAAGAATAACTGCCTTCAAATGAACCTGGTCTATATCCAGTGTTGGAACTGTGTTTACTGTTGCCTGTAAGCTACAGTTGCCTAATTGTTCAAATTTGGAGTGCTGTAAAAAGTTGGTAAATATTGTCTTACTGGGAGTAGTGAGAAAATATGGTATTATTTTCTCACTACTATTATGTATTATGACGACTGTATATGAGTGTACTTTTATTAAAAACTTGGAGCATGCTCTCAGTTCCATGAGTGGCACGAATTGGAAGCAGCTATAGCTTTTGAAGAAGAGGGTATAACAGCGGAGGTATTTGGTATATGATCATGTTTACAGGGCTAAAAATAGATCTAAAAAACAGCTTTCCTGAAACTTGTTTGGTACAATGAGTTGTTTTTGGTAATGAGTCTGGTTTCATGTATGAGGTTTTTGGTAAATGGTTGTAGATTTTCTTTTAAAATCAGAAGTAAGATAAGCTACCTCTCTGGACTGCCCTCTCTCAGCAGTAAAAGGTTTGTGAGACAGATAAACTGACTTTAATGTGTGTCTGACGTCTGCACCAGTGATTCAAAGTTCATTCTCTTGTGGCTCTTTGGGTGAGTAAGCCTAATGGACTTTACAATGCTGTGAATGTTTTGGGGGAGAGAGAAAGGCAAGGAAAGAAGGAGAGAGAAAGGAAAGGACAGAAGGAGGGAGAAAGAATTATATATGAAGAGGGAAACAGAGAGAGTCATTCTTCATATAGAGTAGATTCTCAAGTACTCTATTCTGAGATACAACAAGTTGAGTGCTGATTCTTCTCCAAATGTGTGGGACCCAGTCCTGCCTGAATCAGACTTTATTATTGGAACAGGTGGAATTCTTAGGAGAAGTCATGTCTTATGCTTGTTTTGTGTACAAAGTGAGTGCTATTTGTCAAACTGCATGTGGGAGTATGTCCTTCTGTCTTTGTGGCCATCTGTCCATCTGTCGGTCTTTGTCTGTCTGTGTGGGTGTTTTGGGGAATGACTGTGTCGGCGTTCCTGCGATCGCGCCCAAACGTGTACTTGTCTGGTGTCTGCCTCTATAAATGCACAGTAGATAGGCAGATAAGCGCTAGTTTCTCTGCCTCTCTATAACGTATGTGTGGTTTCCTTTGCATACGATTAAAGGACATAAAACCACTTGCCAGTGTTGAATAAACGCTCCGTGGGTTTGAATCAAATGTGTTATTTTAATCGGGAGAAAAAAAATGCTGTACACAATTATGTATGCATTAAGAATTGATTATTGTTTCATTTGTTGTCTTGTTTCATTAGTGTAATCCCCAATTCGATTGCTATTGTATTTTTCTAGAACATCCCTTTCCACTTTAGCAAAGGAGACAGACCCTCCTAGACCTTGTGGCCTCACACACACCAGACGTTGCCCAAGTGGAGCAGAACTAAGGGGAAAGCTGTAGCGAGGCTGGCAGAGCCTGCATGTTGCCGGTTATTGTGAGCAGATACTCGAGGAGGACCTATTAGGGTTTCTTTAGGGGGGTCAACGGTGGGACCCCTCGCCCTTCAGCGGCTCATTGAACAGCCCGGGTGTTTTACTGCACTGCTGCCCAGTCGACCACAACAGAACACTCCATGCTCTGGTGTCCAACATGAAGGGGGAGGGGGGTGGTGGCTGGTCCTTCCACCATATGCCATCAGTGTGTGTGTGTGTGTGTGTGTGTTTGTGAGGCTGTGTGCGCGTTATTTTCAATTGAAAAGCACAGGCACGCATTTCCACAGCTTCAGTCGTGTTATAGTAATTGTTCTCTGAGCCCTGATTGGATAATGAATGACTGATGATGAGGCTGATTACATGGAAGCAGCCGGTCAAGCTATTCTGTCCAGACCACAACTACTCTCTCTCTCTCTCTCTCTCTCTCTCTCTATATATATATATATACACACACACTACCGTTTAAAAGTTTGGGTTAAAAGTCACTGATATATTACTGGATGATTATGGTCTTACATACTACATATATTAAATATACACTACCGTTCAAAGGTTTGTGGTCACCCAGACAATTTCATGTTTCCAGGAAACAGTTTTCAGCTACCATAATTGCATTAGGGTTTCTAATCATCAATTAGCCTTTTAACACGATTAGCTAAACAATATACCATTAGAACAAGGGGTGATGGCTGGAAATGGCCTCTGTACACCTATGTAGATATTCCATTAAAAATCACCTTTCGAGCTAGAATAGTTATTTACCACATTAACAATGTCTAGACTGGATTTCTGATTAATTGAATGTTATCTTCATGGAAAATGGGATTGTTGAAGATATTGTAATTGTTTTCCCTTTGTCAGTCCATTACTAAGGGCAGGCTCGTAAAGGCCAAGCAGCCCACCGCTGTATGTGTTGATAGAAACATTGTCAATACAGCTGTCCGAAAACATACTCACTGCATGCGTGTTTGTAGCCTTCCTATCTGTCCTCATTTGCTTCTGTTCCCCCCCTAAATCTCCAATCTCCTGAGTCTTCTCTTTTTGGTTTGTTTGTTTGTTTGTTTGTTCGATCAATTCTTTCTTTCTTTCTTTCCTTCTCTCTTTCCATCCATTATCTCACACATGTGCGTGTTAAAGACTTGTGTATCTCTGAAGTCAATAAGCCGCCAGTGGGGTTAGAGGTGGTGGCGTATGTTTGAAGCAGAGCTGGGTAGCTGGTTGGGTTTCCTCAACCAACTGCGTGTGTATGAATAGCTGGGACTGCAGGAAGTCTCTTTGTTTCTCTAGCCATGATTGTCATCTTGTCCAGTGTGATAATGTCATCCAAAGGTTGAGCCTAGCCACACATGTCCTTTTTAGATCAACAAAAATGTAGCACACTTGATAATGGCCTCTCAATTACAATGGTTATCATATTGGAACTAATACCGCACTGTTCATGTAATCCTAAATAAAACAATATTAAAAACAAATGAAAACAAATTCTTTACACGATAAACAAAACCAGGAAGTCAGGTGAGTTATGGCAATTGTTGTGGTCCCTTTATGGAACCAGAAACGCATCCAGGTCTGAGACGAGACGGGCTGCTCTGTGTTGACCATTCTGTTAATCTGGGAGGTGAGGTTGAGTTTATATTACTTCAACTGGTTAAAAGAGATAGGAAGCCGAAAGTGAATGGTTCATGTAAGGTCCTTTCTGCCAGCTCGTTTGAAACTGCAATCCAAGTGTGTTGAGCGTTAGTGTGAGTGATCTGTGGTTAGCTGTACCAACAAATTGCTGAGCACATAATATAATAACAATTTGCCTATAATGTTACAACGTATAACATTTTGGTTCACCTATTAAGTAATGAAAGCGCAGCAATGCAAGCATAATAATTTTCTCCTTACTTTATGAAGCAAGCATAATAATTTTCTCCCTAGTGAGCATTTGATTACATTATAAAATTAGTCAATTTATGGGTAACATAATTGTTCAATCCAAAGTGTAGTATCCTATTCATGCAAATAAACTATTCAATAGCCTTTACTGTTATTCAGGGCTCAAAGTGCATTGACATTTTTTAAATGCATGGCAAATACTATTGGTTAGTTGAAAATAATATCAGACAGCTTCAAACTGAAAGTTTTGTTCATTTACTGAAGTACCTTAGTGAAATAAACTAAGTGTAAAAACAGCTAAGGCAGCAACCTACCTGACTATATTGAACTAAAGCAGAGGCTTCTGAGGGGGAGAGCGAGAGGGGGGGGGGGAGATGGCATGATTGTGGATTTTACGTTGGCTACCTGACGAGTTTAAGCTGTTTTTTATTTGAATATTTAACCAGAAAAATACGTAATTGAGATTAAAAAAATCTCCTTTTCAAGTGTCCTGGCCAAGACAGGCAGCAGTAGCCTACAGTGACAAATAGCCTGCCACAAAACATTAGAAAAATAAAATAACTTAAACAGTCAGCAGGGGGGAGGGGGGATATCAATATCGCAAGACATTTCAGGTGGCTCAAGGAGGAGGCTACCTGACGTGAGAGTTTAAGATGTTTTTTTATTTCAATATATTACCAGAAAAATACGTATTTGAGATAAGAAATCGCCTTTTCAAGTTTCCTGGCCAAGACAGGCAGCAGTAGCCTACAGTGACAAATAGCCGGCCCACAAAACATTAGAAAAATGTAACTAAAATAGTCAGCAGGGGGAAGGGGGGATATCAATATCGCAAGACATTTCGGGAGGCTCAAGGAGGAGAGTAGGGATGTAACGGTTGCCGGTGTTTATGGTAAACCCCTATAAAAATGTTGACAATAGCAATTAATGTTTTAATTTCAAATAAAAGTATTATCTCGGTGTATTACCACGGTGTGGAATCTGTGTTTAATCATTCACAGCTTTGTGTCAGTCTGCTGAAGTTGCCGGACAGGCGCACTGTGTAGCCTACAACCTGTGTTTAAACTTTCTTGAAGTCTAATTCATGGCAGAAGGAGGAGACGACAGCGCTCAGGACATCAATCAGTCCTCTAAAAGGACTAAGTCTGAAGTATGGACATATTTTGGGTATTATAAGAATGCCAAGGGACAGTTGATTGAAGACAGTTATCCTGTCTGCAGAACGTGCAGGCAAAAAGTTTTTGCTAAAGGCAGCAATCTCATGACTCATCTATGTAAACATTTGCTGAAATGAATAACATGGTACCAGAAGCATTCCATCTAGAACCCACATTTTCGTTCAGTGTCGGAGTATGGCATTAATCGGGACACTTTTTCCCAACAAGGCAGCAAAGAGGGTTCAGTTCCAGCCACCTCAGAAAATTCAGTGAAGGAGGAAGTCAAGGTCTACAATTCTCTGCCATCCATTCCAACTGAGGGAGCTCCACTGGTGTGGATGAGGGGCCATGCATAAGAGCTGCCTCATCTTGCCAGGATTGCAAGAAAGCTATCCCAGCAACCAGTGTTCCATCTGAGAGACTATACAGTGCCAGCGGGTACATTGTTTCGCCTCTTAGATCACACTTTAAACCAGGGGTTCTCAAAGTTTTGACAGCTGAGGGCCAATTTAGGAACTCAGAATTTGACTGAGGGCCGCCAAAGGAAAAAAAAATCAGGCGGGATACGCCGTCAGCATCCTAGTGGTGAAAAGAAACCTTGCACCGTGGACCTCTGGGAGTGAGGTCAAGTGAGGTCTAAATCACGAAAACTGAGGTTCATCCTTTCAAAGTAATGTACAGTCGGATTAAAACTAATAAATGTAACAGGATTTAATTGAAAGCTAGAGAGAGTCAACTTTTTTCTTTATATTTATTTATTTTTGTTGAAATTAATATTGATATAATAATAAAAATAAAAAACTTTTTTTAAAATTATTATTTTGTTTTACTTACATCTGTATGTCATTGTGGGCCGCCAGGAATGTTTCTGCGGGCCGCCATTGGCCCGCGGGCCGCACTTTAAAAAACCAATGCTTTAAACCAAACCAAGTAAATATGTTGACATTTTTTCAGTTTAAACTCAAGTGAATAGAGATGCATACATACATGATGCTTGATCAGCAGCATCTTATTTGTTGATGGAGAGAATAGGAATACATCAGTTGTGTTCCGTTGATTTGTTTACATATTTTTTTATTTTTTTATTTTATTTTTTATGTCATTAACACTTGTAATTTGTTTATAGCAGCTGTTTATTTTAAATGCATAATGCACTTTGTCTTATTTTTTAAGGTTTACTTTAAAATGTTCATGTGAACAGTTTTACATTTAAATTTTGATGATGAAAAAAAAAATTATACAATGATTGGTGTTTCTTTGATTTGATCACATATCGTTCTTTATGTCTTAGCTTGAATGTTTGGATTTGTATAATTTCAAACTGCACGACTGGAAATGTTCCTGACAAATAAGCTGTTTACATGCTGAACACCTGGTCCTTTGATGTTAAAAGTTGCGCTTTTGATAATAATATAATGATATATTTTTTAAATATAATAAACACTGTTACACTTTTGAAACTATTTCAGTTTATGTAGGCCTATCAGTGCTTTCTGAACATATTGAACACACTTTAAAAAATATAGTGATAATACCGAAAACCGTGATCATTTTGGTCACAATGACCGTGAGGTTAAATATTCATACTGTTGCACCAATAGAAGAGAGTAATATACAATTTTAGCAACAAGGTATTAATGACTGACCCTGCCAAACTTTTGGTGGTGGAAATGCACCGAACCGTACAACCATAAAACAGTTGGAAGGGGGGAGGGGGCGATATAAATATCGTACTCCTCCGGTGGTTTACCAAGCGGTCTGAAAGGGTGCAGAAAAACTGGAGCTGCACACGCCGTTCGTTAATTGGTCGACAGAATCGTCACTTTTGTGTGACAGGGGGATAAAAACAAACAAAGTAACCACGAGGTATCTCTGGACAATGGTGAAGCCTCCTTTATTCAAGAAAATGTTGCACAAAAGTTTGCCGTCCTTCTTGGACGCCGTCCATTATTGCTCTTTGTTTAATGTGTCGCGTCAACCTTGTCTCACAGGAATCCGTGAAATGACCACGGACACTTAACTCAAAATCTGTGGAATCCGTGATATGGCCACAGATTTTGCTCCAATGCAAGTTAATGACACTCATATTCCGTGGCACACACAGATCCCCTTCTCAACGACCAAGTCGACCATGGGTGCTTAACTCAAAAACCGTGGTGGCCTCACGGAATCACTTCAATTGTCAGTGATATGCCAACGGAATTTGCTCCATTTCAAGTTAATGACACTCTTATTCCATGGCACACACACAGATCCCCGTGTCAACGACCGAGTCAACCTGTTCTCACAGGGATCCGTGAAATGACCATATATATATATATATATATATATATATATATATATATATATTTATATATGAATGAAATTCATATTGATGGTATGGCACTATATCCCTATTTTCGCGCATGCACCCATATTGAATTTAATAGACCATTTTTGTTGCTTCGAGGAGGTCTGGTGGTCTCTGTATATAATAAATAAATGAATATATATATATATATATATGACAAAATAAGTGAATATCTATAAATATGTATGTGTATTTATATATATATATATATACACACATATATATTTATACATATATAGGCCTATATATTTATGTATTTATTTTGTTGATTCGAGGAGGTGGTGTCTGTATATAATAAATAAATAAATAAATATATATATATATATATATATATATATATATATATATATATATACACATACATACATACATATTTATATTTATTCATTTATTATTTACGGAGACCACCAGACCTCCTCGAAGCATTGACAGTGGTCTATTAAATTCAAGATGGGAGGGCTAGAATAGGGATATAGTGCCATACTGTCAATATGAATTTCATTCTTAGAATTTCCGAGAGGATGGTCAATGGTCAGATACAGATCTCGTTATAACAATAATTTATATTGATGTAACGAGAAAGGATGTAATGATAACGCCAAGAAAATAAAGGCTACATGGTTATAATAATTTTAAATATAGTTAACTTATAAAGCATATAACGAGACAACGAGACGATCTAGCTGTGAGCCAGCAGAGGCTGCATTGTAACGATAATAATAACATGGCCTACTTATAAAATTATAATTAAATAATTATATATTTATTTATATAAAATACATATTTTAATATTTAATTTATTCAATGTTAAACCATTGCATTTCAATCGGGAGATTATTTTTGACTTCAGAAGGGGGGGGCGGGCTGCTCAGGATTCGTCAAAACAACAATCCGATTCATCAAATTTTTTCAGCCGACCCCCTCAAAAACTGAAACTAACCACGTCCCTTAAACCCAGTCTCACACAAGATTGTAGTAAAACTGCCCACAGCGGAAAAAGCATTACAATAACCGCTCTAAACATGTGACACGCCAATGGTTTTTTTGGCCTATTCTTTTCAATGGGCCTGCGTCCACGCCACGTGACTGTTATGGTTGGTATGGTGTTTGCCATCGACTGCCCCCCATACCTCTCAATTTTCCAGTTTAGACTTGGGATTAATAAGTTACTTTTGTAATCAAGGTGACTCACTTTCACTTTCTTTTAATCACTGTCTGGTGGCTATTTACATCACTCAGAGATGCGCACGGACATATTTGGTAGTGACACAGCCTATAACATATTGGTGAAAGCAAAACATCAAGCTCATTTAATTAGGGTTATTTGAAATAATTCATTAAGATACCATGTTTGAGAGGTCATTCCTCCCCCTGAGTGTGTATTGACTATTTCTGGTTATTGAAATGTCAATTGCAAGCTTCCTATTTATATCTACTGTACCCCTACTGTCCACAAGCATCCAACATGCATATCTGAGAATCAGGCCTCTCTTTAATAATGACAAAAAAAATATGAGAGAAATTCACATTCACTTTTTGTTATCTCATAAGGGGTGTGGTGCCGGCTCCTTTTGACCCCAGAGTTCAAAAACGTGTCCACAGGCCAGCTGTATCTACACACCTTAAAGGGGAACAATGCGACTTTGGCCAGTTCCTTGCTGTTTTCTTGGTTTGTGCTCGCATTGAGCTCCCCCTACAGCTTTGGAGGAGATATTTTGCAACACTGTCGTAACAACTCGTTGACGACCCTTCCCTATCCATTTCTACGCTAGCCATGTGCATGTTTTCAAAGAAGCCGGCGAATGCGTGGAGCCATGTCCGAGGTAGATGTTCACAAAGAGTAGACAAGGTTATACATTTTGAAAGGGTGTATGTGTTACAATAAACCCATCCTTTTTTATAGTTGAAGGGGAGATGTTATATCCTAGATTAGAATTGTTTTATCTTTGGTTGTTGAACAGAACGATCAGTGTAAGAGAGTTGGCCAACATAAAACATAACGATAGCATGAACAATTTGTGCAGCAATCGTACATTCATGTATCTGCTCAAGTACGTCACTGTGTATGGAACTACAGGGAAATGGATTCAGAGATCGAGATGGTATGCTGTTGCTAGTCCCCGCAGGAGAGTTGTCAAAGGCAGATGCTGTGTCTGGAAGATTAGGGACACATTTATGTCTACATGTAAATGCTTGCAAATAAACATTGTTAATAAATATTATTGTATATGGTTTTAAAATGTTTCCATTTTTTTAAATAACAGATGTTTGCACCAGCTCTCTTTCATTGGTTCAATAATGCACACTTTTTGGCTAGAAAAATATTTATTTTGGATCTTGAAAAAAATGCCAGTGACAGTTCTTCATGGTTTGTTTTTTTGCTGTACGGCTATTGGGTAACATCTTCTCGAGGATTCTTTGGATCTCCTTGTGACACTTGTACCCACATAGGTTCAGATGTGGGTGGTGGCTGTACTGGGGCAGGCAGGCCGAGCCGTCTTGGGTCATCAAGCCTTAATCCTCATAACAATGCTGTTTGCCAACGCTTGTAACTAAGACAAAATGCAAAGCAATCTTTGTACAAACATGTTTACACGCGGGTAAGTACACCAAAGGTATAACATGGCTAAAGCTATATTGGAGGTTCACGTATCATAACAGTTCTGTTACCAGCGAATATGTGCTCACTAGCAGCTCTCGTGTAGGGTACTGCATTATATGGCCAGCCGGACATATCACATGATATAGGCTATACACTCTTAGAAAAATAAGGCATTCGAATAGCGGTCAGGTGATCTAAATAAACAAGAAACTGGATTCGGGGATTTAGCCTGTATCTGGGGGACGAGACGACCAGCAAAAGAACCATGAAAACAAACGTGTTTGGTAGCGAGTACGCTAACACCCCAGCAAGCAAGCAAGCTAGAAACATACAGGGCTCACAACCAAACGGTCAAGCAAACACATTTTTACAGAGACTATCAACATCAAGAAGCCACAATACAAAGAGGACAAAGTTCACCCAAGGGTACTTACAATTTCAAGAGCAACACGGCCATGGCAAGTCGGCATCCGATTTGCAGTATTCTTTTTCTTTCAGTTCACGCTATTCCTGAGAAGCTCGCCCAACGTTTACTCGTGTCTGGCCTCTCTGTTGGTCAGTCTCCCTTTTCTCTTCTTCTGTTTCTCCGACATTGGGTTTCTCTGTCTCTTTTTAGTCGGCTGATCCATGATGAATGTAACAATCCCTTTGTAATTTTGTTTATATCGAGTCGGTTCTGTGTGCGTGGGTCTGTAGTGCCGTAAAGCAATTCGGTGCTTCGCGAGACCCGAGACTCCCCGAGAGTGGGCGGCGGGTCGCCGGCAGAAACTTGCATATTCCCTTTTTCCTCCAAGATGCGCTAGGGGGAGTCGAAACAGCGACCAATCGACCCATAAAGGGTTATAGAACCATCACAATGACTCTTAACCTGTTATATTAAGGTAAATTAAACAAAAAAAGTTGCATAGTTCCCCTTTAAGGCACAAATTTACACCCCCATCCCACCAAAAATGGGGACCAGAAACAAACCTGTCTTATGCACATTTACTTTACTGTTGGAGGTCACGCCCCTTTTCCCGTCTTTTCAAGATAGCTAGAGATGTCAAAATCTTTTTTGGACAAAGCCTCTCAGAAGACCTAGTGGATCAGAATGTGGTGGAAAGACAGTTTTTGAGATAGGAAGGTCCTACCGCCCTGAAACTTGACTACCTTATTCTAGGGCCTAACTCGGACACTCACACCGAAGCTTGGCCCTCTCTGACCCCAAGGGCAGGGAAGGGGGGTCCGAGGTTTTGGGTTAGGGTTGGGGCTGGCTTTTTTCCAGAGACCCACAATTTTCACAGAGTAATCACAAGATAAACCCTAGTTGAAGTTCTAATGGACAGAGATTCTATCTCTTGTCAACTAATTCAGATTAATTTCTAGCAACGGCTTGTTGCCAATGCGTTTCAATGGAGCATTTGATGATGCTGTATGAGCCTTTCCTGTAGGGCTGGAGCCCCCCCAGTTGATAATCGCATGCATCCTATGAGACCCTCTTTGATATAAAAGAGATCCCAGGTCTATAGCTTACTTGTTAATGTCCTCGACTCAGTCACCTAATGCATCACTTCCTTTAGGTCTTCGGCCTCCTAATTGATCATTGTAGTATATTTGAATGCCCTCTTTCATATGTATGACACCACCACTACTGGGACTTGGCAACAATTCTCCATATCCATATGGGGGGGGGGGTGCTTGTGGACAGTAGGGGTACATACACTAGACATAAATAGGAAGCACACTCAGGAGGAGGAATGACCTCTCACACATGATGACTTAATTAATTGTTTCAAATAACCCTGCCTCGTTAAATCAATGAGCTTGGTGTTTTGCTTTCACTAATAGGTTATAGGTCTAGGCTGTGTCACTACAAAATCTGTCCATTTGCATCTCTCAGAGTGACGTAACTAGACACCAGACAGCGATTTAAATAAGAAACGAGTCAAGTTCAATACAAAAGTAACTTATTAATTACAAGTCTAAAGTGCGTTAAATTGACAGATATCCCAAGGTGTCCTTCTATTTCCTAGCCAGCGGACCCTAGTTTACACAATAACAACACAATTGACTGCAGCTCAGTTGCCGCCCTTAACGTCATTAACGTGGTTTGGAGCAGAGATGTTTGAACTCATGCAAATTGAGTTGACATTTTTTTGCACGTTTGCAACGTGAACAGTGCATACATTGTGTACATTAATGTTCCTCATCACAGCGTCCCGCTCCTATCACAGGAATCTAGAATCAATATGTTCAGGGGTTTGTTCAGAATATTGTGCATATAACATGAACATGTATTAAATGCAGGATATATGCGTGGATGTTACAGAAAATGATATAATTGCCCTAGGTCGTAAAGAAGTGGGTGGAAGGGGGCGGTCGATGGCAACCACCATAGGATTGTTGTTTTGACGAATCCTGGCAGCCTGTTCCCCCTTCTGAAGAAAATAATCTCCCGATTGAAATGCATTGGTTTAATATTGAAATAATTATACAATGAAAAATACAAATATTTAGTTATAATTTTATAAGTAGACCATGTAGCGAGTTAGACTATTGTGTAGGCTATAAGGTTATAGGCTGAATTTGGCTAAAATGTAGCCTCTGCTGGCCCACAACTAGATCGTCTCGTTGTCTCATTATACGCTTTATAGGTTAATTATATTTAAATTATTACAAGCATGTAGCCTCTATTTTCTTGGCGTTATCATTACATCCTTTCTCGTTACATCGATATAAATTATTGTTATAACGAGATCTGTATCTGACCATTGATCCTCCTCTCGGAAATTCTATGAATGAAATTCATATTGACGGTATGGCACTATACCCCTATTCTCGCCCTCCCATCTTGAATTTAATAGACCACTTTCGTTGGTTTGAGGAGGTCTGGTGGTCTCCGTATATAATAAATGAATAAATATAAACATGTATGTATGTATGTGTGTATATATATATATATGTACGTGTTTATATATATTTATGACATTATGTGTTTATGACATTAAATGACATTAATGTGATTAATTCCGATTAAATATTTTAATTGCTTGACAGCACTAATATATATATATATGGTCATTTCATGGATCCCTGTGAGACCAGGTTGACTCGGCCGTGGAAACTGAGATCTGTGTGTGTGCCACGGAATAGGAGTGCCATTAACTTGCATTGGAGCCAATTCCGTTGGCATATCCCGGACAATTTAAGTGATTCCGTGAGGCCACCACGGATTTTGAGTTAAGCGCCCGTGGTCGACTCGGTCGTTGAGAAGGGGATCTGTGTGTGTGCCACGGAATATGAGTGTCAATAACTTGCATTGGAGCAAAATCCGTGGCCATATCACGGAAATTGGCGCGTTTCCGTGAGGATTCCCGGTATTTTGAGTTAAGCGTCCGTGGTCATTTCACGGATTCCTGTGTGACCAGCCTAACCGCACCTAACCGTAGTGCACCATACCGCACCGGCTGCTGGTAAGACTGCGTGAGCTGCAGGCTGCTTGGCACATGCGCAGGAGCAACTTGTCGAACAGGCCTGCTATTGTAGTAGCAAGATATCCACATAGGTATACTGAGGCCCATTTAGAGCCATCACTGTATTCTAATAGATCCCTGGACTTTTATCCAAAAAAGTAACCCATAGAAACCTTTTTCTGCAATCCTTTGGACAGATAAAGCATGAAGCTCATCTTGTTGGTGGTGTCCACGCTGCTCTTGCTGGTCGGAGAGGCTAGCGCAGATCGCGTCCTCTCCAGCAAGAGGGTGAAGAGAGACCTGACCAGCCCTCTGCACCGCGGGGGCATTAGGGACCCGTTGGGCCCCTATTGCCAGAGGAGGGGAGGCTGCTGTCCAGGCCGAGACGACCTGTGCACCGTGCCCTACCTTGACACCATCTGCTACTGCGACCTGTTCTGCAACCGCACCGTGTCCGACTGCTGCCCTGACTTCTGGGGACATTGCCTGGGCATCGAGCCCCCATTCATCGGTGAGTTCATTGTTACAACCCTACCGTTCAATATTTGTGTTGATACATATATATTCTTTAGGTTTTTTCCGCTATTTCAAATTGAGTTAAAAACACTGAGGCCCAGTTCGGAAAGTCAAATCTCCTTACCTATGGGAGCATATATGCAGCAAAATTCAAATGGCAGTGCAATTTGCAATTCAATAAGTCAGTGCATTATGCAATTGACAATTCATTATTCAATTAAATAATGTAATTTGAAAATATGTTATTCAAAGTGTGTTTTAATATGCAAAGTGACAATGAGATTGTCAATTCAATTTGAGTTAAGTTATAACAATAAAAGTAGAATTAACATTTGTCACATTTTTTTTGTTGCAAATGGAAAAGCTATAGCGCCCCCGTGATTGCAATGCACTTCGCCACACTCCATGTGTAGCAAACATCAACTTACATTCCAATCCGCAAAGCGTATCAGCGAACCTACGGGCCCTCTGGGCGGGACCTACATCACTTCCTCGTCAGCCCAACCAGTATGGACAAGGCTGGTTTATAGTCCTCTATTAAGTGCTGTATGTAGACACGGAGAGCCCTCTCCATAGCCATAGAGCCTGTCGGAGACCCTCTCTGTTGCTTACGTACGCATCCAATATTTTTCAACCATCCGTCGACGCAACGGAGACGGACGGAGACGGCAAGGGCTGTGATTGGTTCCCTAACAAAATCATTTCCGGAATCACTTTGCACCTTATTTACTTTGCACCTTATTTACTTGCACCTTGTTTACTATGCACATTAAGGACCAATAAAACACCAAATAAGATTTGAAAAGGTTTTCAAGTTTATTTACAACACTGTTTCCATGGTTAGTAGCCATCACATAAGGGCGATCGGACGGCGAACTGCCCCCCTCGAGGGGTCTCCGTAGTTAAGAAGCAGGATTAATGATTAAAGAGTCGGAGTAGTGTACTCCTGTCATCTATCCTATCTCCCAGAGCACTCTATCAACTGCATCTGTGTCCTCAACACCATTGTTGAAGACACAATCTTTTGCAAAGCGTTTTGCGGATTGAAATGTCATTTAAATTTTGCAACACACGGGGTGTGGCGAAGTGCATTGCAATCACAGGGGCGCTAAAGCTGTTCCATTTGAATAAAGGCACTCAAAAAAAGTAGATTGAATTGAATTAAGGATTTCATTGTCACTTTGCATATTTAAAGAAACTTTGAATAATTATTTTCAAATTATATTATTCAATTGCATAATGAATCTTCAATTGCATAATGCAATGACTTATTGAATTGCAAATTACAAATTGCATTGCCATTTGAATTTTTCTACATATATGCTTCCATACCTAACCTTTATGCCACCTGTCCTTAACCTGTTTGGAAAACGTCATCGGGTTAGAGATGAAAAGGTGCTTCCTTTCGAACATAGGAAAAAAAAGCACTGTTTAACGGTAACTTATTATACCACCAGGTGTGAGGGTGATTAGCCATTACAAGCTGTTTTGAAAATCAGCCTCTTCTGACATCACAAGTGGGCGTGTCCATCTAGATGTATGATTTGCTACAGTCCACTCGGTAGGCTGGTACAGTGATCTATCCAGCAAACATCTTGGTGGACACACCCACTTTTGATGCCAGAAGAGGCAGATTTTCATCTAGCAGGCATGTTACCAAACACTGGGGGTTGACTTATAACACATACGCACGTGAAAACACAAACAGTGTGTAGTAAAAATACCACAATGACTGAGTTTAATTCGATTTTCAATACTATTTGAATATAGGTTGCACTATACTATAAAACTACAAACACAGGCAGCAAATATTTAATTTTTGATAATCAGTTTGTCAGTTTGACAGAGCTGTGTTGAATGCTGTAACAGCTGTAGGGGCTGGTGTCTTAGGAACACCTTTATGTACTATGTGTATGTCTCTTCACCATTGGCAAGGAAGAAACAATTACATGGATTATAGTAGGGCTGCTCGATTATGGGAAAAATCATAATCACAATTATTTTGGTCAATATTGAAATCGCTATTATTCAAATGATTATTTTTGAGTTTGAAACATGTTGTATTTATTCAGCATGTCTCTCCGATTTTGATATCCTCTCTGAGAACTTTGAAATTTCGCCTTAAAGAAATACACAAAATGGTCAAAAAGAAAATCTTCCAATCTATAATGATATACAGATATGTATCAAGCTGTTCTGCCCTTTCTGTAAAGCATAAAGAAAAAAAAAATAAGAAAAAAAATTGATTATGTTAATTGTGTGATCGTTTGACGCCAAAATCGCGATCAAAATTCGATTAATTGCCGAGCCTTAGATAAAAGGATATTATTCATTGAATTCATCCAACATATTCCTTTCAACACAAGACATCATAAAACCACAATATAAGTTTTAAGTATCAACGTAGAGTAAAATTGCTCCACACAAATGGAATTACAAGTAGGGCATTTAGCAGACGCTTTAATCCAAAGCGACTTACATGGGTTAATGCACACATTGACACACCGACGGCAGAGTCAACCATGCAAGGCGACGGCCAGCTCGTCAGGGGCAGTTAGGGTTAAGTGTCTTGCTCAGGGACACATCAACAATCAGCTAGGAGGAGCTGGGGATCGAACTAGCAACCTTTCGGTTACAAGGCAACTGCTCTACCTCCTGAGCTAAGCCGACCAGAAACAGTCGATAAGTTTCCCCGGGGCCATAATGGAGCCAAAGAAAAGTGTGGTGACCCCTACTCTGACTGTGCTAAAGGTGGTTAAGGCTGGGCCTGGGAACCCAGCGAGCCAGGATGGACGCCAACGCTGCATTCCTGCACCGTATTACTGGAGCTCACAGTGACTTAGACTTGGCTTATAAGAAACAAGCACACACACAAACACAAACATACACACATACACACACACACATACATACAAGCACGCACAGAAAGACACAAGCACACATAGATAGTTTGTTTCAAACAGTTGACAGTATCTTTATTTGGGGAGATGGTCATTGGGCATTCTTCTTAGAAAAGAAGAATGTAGTAAAGAATGTGTGAAAACGTTTTCTTTGTGTTTTTTGCTGAATCACTGCGAGTGTTACATGCTTGTGTTTGCCTCCTCCCTAGGCCAATGTGTAAAAAACGGAAACAAGTTCTTATCGGGCCAAACCTACAAGGAGAACTGTAACTTATGGTATGTATCTTGATGAACTGTCCGTACTGCTGAATGACGTACACCTGTCTTTTCCTCTTCTCCTCTTATGTATTCCTAAACATTATTTAATAAAAGTTTAAAAAAACCTTGCATTGAGGATTGTATGTTCATTACATAAGACATTCCCCCCTCTCTCTCTCTCTCTCTCTCTCTCTCTCTCTCTCCCTCCCTCCTTCCCTCTATTGCTCACTCCATAACACACACACACACACACACACACACACACACACACACACACACACACACACACACACACACACACACACGGTGGCGGAGACACACATTCCTCATACCCCTTTACTCCTTTCACTTCCTCTCCTCTTTAGCATAGAGAGACAAAATAACAAATCCCACCACAGGGGATGTGTGTCTGTCCGTCCGTCCGTCCGTCCGTCCAACCTAGATTACAAAAGCGTCTTCCTGTAAACCAAACCCCACTAAGAGTCATCTAAACAGATCTCTGTTCTCCTGAGTTCTCCAAACTCAGAAAAACATTATTGCCATTAGGATTGCTATTGATCGGAATCTGATTGATGTCAGGTCTGGTTACTTCCCCCTCCCGAGGCCCCAGCAGATAGATTTGCCCAATATCCCATTTGTTTATGAGCCCTATAATTGGCCTCCATGTTAAAGAAAAGGGGAATATATCTTCTGTTCTCCGGGACAACAGCGATGGCAGGCTGTTTGTTGTCCCTTAAGGAGACACTGATATGGACGAGGTGCAGCCCCTGGTACACTAGACAGAGGAGTGTAAGGGGGATGCAGGGGTTGGACAGTGATAAATGAGCAGTGTTGGTAATAACGGCGTTTAAAAGAACGGCGTTAGGTAACGCCACACACACACACGCAAACGCACACACCAAACAGATTCGATGAAGCAGCAGAAATGGAGAATCCGGAGCAATCCGATGAAAAGTTGGCATTTTCTGTAGTATTCGGCAGATGTTCCACAGCCTTTGCAACTAAGCAAATTAAAATTCAGTTGGAAGCGTATCAGGGCCTTGAATGGGCAGTTCAACCATTTAACACATAAAGGCCAAGTGAAATTAGTAATTCAGTTACTTTTTGGAACAAGTAGTGAGTAACTATAACTAATTACTTTTTAAAAGTAACGTTCCCAACACTGCAAATGAGAGAGACGGCTGTGGCAGGGTTATGGAGGTCAAGTGAAAGAAAGAGGAAAGGAGAGGAGGAGAAGAAGAGAAAGGTGGATTCCTCACCTGTGTCTTTTGGTTTCCCTATACTTTCAATATCTACTGCAGTGCAGATTGCTTGTGGTTGTTTGGTTATAGGTGTGTGTTTGGTGCGTGTGTTCTGCACGTATGCAGCATTATACAAACACCCTCTTATCTCATGTGTAGTCAATATTGACTTCAAAACAACATCTCATACGGCCAATTCATATTTATTTTGTCTGGCCAGTTTAAATTGGTGTTTATCTTTGCTTGTCCAGACCTGGCCAAGACCTTGGCTCAATCTGACACTCCATCCATCCGGGGGCCGTCTCAATTCAAATCAACCAGATATGTGTTGGACGGGGAATAGTGGCGAATAGTGGCGCTCCTGGCCTACTGGATGACGTTTTGCAAAGACGAACTCTCCAGGTCAAAAATCAAGGAGTTGGATGCTTTCCTGGATGTGAGGACGCCGGGAACCAAACTGTGTCAAACTCAAACAAAAGAGTGTTGCGGCCGTTCACACTAACGACACACACAGGATTAGAAGAACTCCCACACATGCACACACACACACAAAGACACACACACACAAACACACTTACGCTTCCAACTCGGTCTCCCACCTCTCACACCGCACTCCCACTTTCCACCTCCCTCCTAATCTCGTGTCCTTCCGTCCTTATCCCCTCTCCCTACGAGTCACACTTATGCGCTGTAATCCCATCGCACATCCTCCCTCCCTTCCTCCCTTCCTCCCTTCCTCCCCCTTCCACCTTCCCTTCCTCCCTTCCTGCTCGCATCCCTGACAGCCAGCCATCCTGCAAAGCCCAGCCTCAATAAATGTCATCACGTTCAAATCAGCTCCCGCTTCTTCCACACCCTCATGGAAGCAAGAGTGTGTGTGTGTGTGTGTGTGTGTGTGTGTTTATGTGTGTGTGTAGATACATAGCTCCCATCCCACTAACAGCTGGTTCCTGTGGTCTCTGGTGATGTCAGCATCCTTGTCGATCCTTCAGTAATGATGTGCAGCAAGCCGCCTCCTCAGCTCCTATCGCCTCTTAAGACTTGGCCTGAGTTTAGTGAGTGTTTCATCCGGCTCATTTGATACCAGGGGACCTTGCTTCTAAGCTTGATTTCCTTGGGACTCTAGACAGGTCTTTAAAGAGATGACAGCTGCTGGGGCCAGCCCATTCTGCAGGAGAAGGGAGATAACTAGGTTTGCTAGATTGGGCCAGATTGGGCGGGGAATCTGGCAATACTGGAGATAACATGCTTCTGATAACAGCACTTTTGCATCGCTAGTCAAGGCTGCTAAATGGAGCTCACTGTTGGCTTTCACGATGATAACGATGATTACTATTAGATAACATTAAACATTGAGTCGTTAAATGGCCCCTTGTATCCAAAGCCATGACGCTGGTTAGTCTGTCTCTAATAAAGAAGTATCGGTATGACCTCTCACATGACCGAAAAGGCACCTACAACTCTTAGTCCGGACCCGTGAGGTCTAACGGCTCTATTGGTGGTACCTCTCCAGAAGGACAAAGCCATTATCTGTTTCCTTCAATCAAAGGCAACCTCCCTTTTGGGCCAATCTGGGCCCCCCGCTATTCCTGTGTTTTACCCCCTGCCAGAGGAAGGTGACAGATGACCTACTAAAAACGCAGCAGGAAGGAATGTTCTTGGAGAGGGGAAATTTCATTTGGCTTTAACACATAAGCCTCAATCAACCGTTGAGTTCAGAGTGTGTATTTTATTCTGAATGTCATTTAAATATAAAAGTAAAGTAGTTGAATCTATTTCAATTGACAATATGGTCATTGTAATAAACACACACACACATACACACATACACACACACACACACACACACACACACACACACACATCTCTCTACCTCTATACCACTGTAAGAAGCATCTATAGCTCTGTTTTGTGTTGTTCTTTAACAGCATCTTTAGAAGTTGATGTCTTCTCTGCTCCCCTCTGCTGTGCTCTGGCTGCTCTGACTAAAAAAGGCAATGGGCTTTTAGAGGAGAAATGTCCCCTCCCTATTTTCCCTGTTTTTTCTCTCTAATTCAGTTCCACTTGACTCCCCTGATGAACTCCAAACTCAGACTCAATCTCTTATGTCATCTCTTCTCATATAACTGCATTGATGTTTTTTTATAGAAATATACAGCTTACTAGTTGTTGTTTTAATGTTAAATGTATTATTAGAAATGACAACTGATGTACTACTGTGATCTACTATATACTATAATGTACTTCTGTGTACTACTTTGTACTACAGTACATGTGGGACCACGGGACGCTGGGAGTGTGAGCAGAATGCCTGTCTGATAGAGAACGACATGATCCAGTCTGTCAACAGAGGGAACTATGGGTAAAGATCCCCCCCCCCCACACACACACACAATGCCCTACACACACACACACTACATAGTGCTCTGTGCTGTTTTGCAGATGGAAGGCCTCTAACTACAGTCATTTCTATGGCATGAGTCTGGAAGATGGCATCCGGTACCGACTAGGCACCCAGCGGCCGTCTAGAACCATCATGAGTATGAACCAAATCCAGGTACATCTGTCCATCTGTCTGTATGGGTATGAGTCTGTCTGTCTGTCTGTCTGTCTGTCTGTCTGTCTGTCTCTGTGTCTGTCTGTGTCTATCTGTTTATGCATCTGTATATGAATCAGTCTCTCTTTATGTCTGTATGGTTATGATTCTGTCATCTATATATATTTAATTGTATCTATCTCTCGGTCTTGCTCTCTTTCTCATTCTCTTGAGTGTGTTGATTGTCTTTAGATTGCGAACAGATTACACAAGATCAAACCGAAACCAGACAGCCCTGTTACAGAATAAATTGGCACCTCCTCCTCCTCATTCTATCCATCCATCCCTCTATGCATCCTGGAGTGAAATCACACCGTTTTTTTATCTCTCTCTTCCCTTCTTCTACCCACATTCCTCTCTCTCTCTCTCTCTCTCTCTCTCTCTCTCTCTCTGAACTAAACCCCTAACTCCCCCACCCCACAGACACAAACACACCCTACCCCCATCTACCTTTCATCAGCATGTCCTTACCTGCGTCAGGGACCAGATCACAGTCTCATTCATAATTCCCCCACTCTGCCTAGACTAGTAGTCTTTATTAACAGTATCAGACACACTGTGTCAAGGGTTAGCATCGCCCTAAGGAGCAGGTGATTGTAGAGGTTTGACTCTGACTGATCGTTAACCAAGACTTCCTTTTATCTGGAATGGAGCACATTCCTTAGTTGGACATCAGCTTGTGATGATGTGTAACTGCTCATTGAATAGCTAAAGATTAATTGAGAGGAATGCAGCCCTGGCTGAGTGGAGAGCATGTACATGTGAAAGTAGTCAGACGGTATGCAGAATCACGTGCCTTTTGCAATCACAACCATCTGAGAGTGAAGGGATACAGTCAAACTTGTGATGATGTTTGGATAAGTTATGAGACAGTTATGGGCTGCCAATCCAAGGGGGAATGTTAAGCAGTGATATTTGATGGACATAACTACACAATTCACTTATCTTACAATGCACTCATTAACTTAATGAATATAATATTGAATGTTGTTGAAGGGTTGGAAGAGCAGGAGCAAGACAGAGATGATGTGGTAAAAGTTGAACGATCACAGCTGTTTCAAATTAAGAACACTTATTATTCCTTAAATTTCGAAGAATTTATAATAATTGCTAATTATACTTGCATATTCAGCATGAAATGGACATTTGTCTGGGTGGTGTGAAAACAAAGTCTATGGTGTCCATGTAGAGTATCATTATCTTCTCCTCTTCTGATGTAACCATAAACTGCTCCTGGCCAAATGGTTTCATAGAGTGGACAGCCTGTCTGTGTGTTGTGGAGGGGGCATCAGATATTTGGGAATGCTCCACAGTGGGAAAGAATGATACTGGGCATGACGCTGCTAATCATCAGTTGTTGAGCTGAATTATGAAATCTGCCTCCAAAGGAGACATCTTACTGCTGGCAGCTCCTCTGTGGAAGCCCTGTGTTTGTGTTTAATTTGGTTCACATAGTGAGACTGCACTTCTTTACCCGCTTGCCAAACCACAAACTATCTGAGACCCCTTAATATATATCTGAGCATATGTCTGTCCTGATTTATCAGAATCTATTTTTGGTGATGAGGATATTTCTTCTGAATAGTAAATACTGCATGTGCTCCATTATATCATAGTGAGTGACATTAAAATATACATAATAACTCTGGTCTCCCCTGGGGCTCCATGCAGATGAACATGGACCCCCAGAGCGAGCACCTTCCTGGATACTTCAACGCAGTGGAAAAGTGGCCGGGGAAGATCCACCAGCCCCTGGACCAGGGCAACTGTGCAGCCTCCTGGGCCTTCTCTACCGCAGGTGGGTGTCATGATAGTGATGTGATGAGGATAATGACATGATGCTGATCAATGGTAACGATAATATAATGACATTATTATGAAGGAAGTGAAAAAGGGAAGTTCTTCTTACCTTACAACCATTTCAAATTTCACCGTACTTAAAATGTCAAACAATAGCTAATGAAGTTGATAGGAAATTGGAGCTAGCCCTCTAAGTAAGAGCTAAAACCTCAACTTTTTACTCAGTTTGAATGTTAGAAATAAAAAATGTATGTTTAACGGTGGGAAAACCATCAGCACAAACGCTCTGACTTTCTATCCCTGTTCATTTGGACACTTCTCTGCCTGGTGGAATAGCGGTGGCCTCGGACCGTATAGCCATCCAGTCAATGGGTCACATGACTCCCCAGCTCTCGCCGCAGAACCTCATTTCCTGTGACACGCGCAACCAGGGTGGCTGTGCTGGGGGCCGCATTGACGGTGCCTGGTGGTTCATGAGGAGAAGAGGGTAAAGGCAGAACAAGCAGCAAACCCAGTGCTTCACGCACCATAACATGTTGGGAAGGATAGTCAAGTAATGATAAATGGTTTGACTCCCTATCTCCTATGTATCTTAAATTCATTATGAGTCGCTTTGGATAAAAGTGTATCTAAAGTGACTAAAAAAGTAACTTTAATGACTTTAGTTTCACCGAAGATGGAGACCTGCTCCGTCCGTTGTGCTCTGCTATGCCGTTGCACGTCCCTAAACCTGTGGCCCATCCCTTGGTCCAGGGTGGTGACTGAGGACTGCTACCCCTACATCCAGCCCGAGCAGACCCCCGCGGAGGTGGGCCGCTGTATGATGCAGAGCCGCTCGGTGGGCCGTGGGAAGAGACAGGCCACGCACCGATGCCCCAACTCACGCAACTACCACAATGACATCTTCCAGTCCACGCCACCATACAGGCTCTCCTCCAATGTAAGAGCGGCAAAGACGCCAAACCTGGGGGAATATGTCCATGGGAACCTTTCTAACACCCTAAAAACCCAGGTGAACAGGTATATGGGGGCCATAGTAAACACACTTAGTAAATGCGTACATAGGGACCCTATCCACATATAGATCCATATGCAGTACAGGCCTCCCTGGAATATGCATTCAAAAATGATATTTCTGTTCCTTTGCATATACATGCTAAGACTCAAATCCAAAAACCCTCGCTCACACACATACACCCACATCCACCACAAAACGATTACTTCATCGATTTTAAACGCTCCGCTTGCAAAAAGTGTCCTTTAATCCACAGTAAAGACACGGGCTTGTGTCTAAGCCTGCTGTGCATTGGGGAGAATTCCTGGCGCTGCTGTAGACTGTAATCTCTATCACGTGGCGGTCTTTCTATTGCTATGCTTTTGCGGTGTTGTTGCATACCTTCATTCACGCGTACCCGCCCTCATTGTGAATGATAATGGAAGACTACATCAGATCAAGTGTCTGTCGGTAGCTGTGTATATGTGGAAAGAATGCAGGCTTATCTTGGCCTGTATCTGTACCCTTCAGAAGATCAGATACAGTAAGTTCATGTTAGCCTAGGAAGTAGCTTTAACTGGTATTTAAACTATATATGCTTTATTTAATGTATCTATTGAATCGTGTCCCAGAGCACGATCGTACGACATTTTTTTCTTGAAATACAGAACGAAATGTTAACCCATGCATTTTCAATGGGAGCGCTTCTCATACTATTTTGTGCTCCACAAAACTAAATGTAAACCCACTCATTTTCAATGGGAGCACTGAAATTACGCTACACAGAACGACTTTTAAACCATTGCATTTAAATTCAGGAGGTTTTTCAGAATTTTGCCGTAGACCTCCTCAAAAACTGAAACTAACCACGTCCCTTAAAAACTCTCTCACCAGAATGAAATGTAACTACGTTGGTCCACAGCGGAAAACATAGTAGTTTCGCAATAACGGCTCTGAACATAGGACATGCCTACGTTTTTTTGCCTATTTCTTTTCAGGGCCTGCGTCCACGTCATGTGACTGTCAAGGTTGCTAAGGTGGTTGCTATGCTCTTTGATATAATAGAGACCCCAGGTCTATAGCTTACTTGTTGAAGTCCTTGACTCAGAAGTCCCCTACTCATTGCATATGTTCCTTTAGGGCTTCAGCCTCAACAGAAATAGCCAATACACACTCAGGATAAGGAATGACCTCTCACACATTCATGAATTGTTTCAAATAAAGCGGCCTTGTTTAATAAATTAGCTTGGTCTTTTGCTTTCAGAAATTGGTTATTGGATGTGTCACTACCAAATCTGTCTGCATCTGTGTTATTGACGTAACTAGCCCCCAGACAGTGATAAAAAACAACGACTAGTCACATGTCCTCAGCATTTTCTCAGCATTTTTACATCTGGATATTTCACCCTGAGGGTGATTCAGACTTGATGCTTTATATGCGGACATCGTGTCATTCAGACATCAGTAGAATCTCTGGGTGGTTTAGGGGGATGGGCTTGAAGGGGCGGGTTATGACGTAGGGTCTAAGTTTGAAAGAGGTGGGAAAAGTGGGCCCACTGTCACTTTAGTTTGCATTGGTTTGACCCCAGACAGCATTGAGGCAGAACAGGCAGAACTCATCGCAATCATCTTAAATGTTGCTGGAACGATGCATCATATATTCTGTTTAGTGCTGTCAAGCGATTAAAATATTTAATCGCGATTAATCACATTAATGTCATAGTTAACTCGCGATTAATCTCACATTTTTTTCTATTCTAAATATCCCTAGATTTCGTGCTGCTAGCCTTTTAGTGAGATCAAGGACAGTAGGAAATATATTTGGTAAGATGTATTTAAGAAGAGAGACCCGCAGTGAATTGAACCCGGTCCACTTGACATCGGGTAGGTGCATGACAGTGGTAGGCCTACCGTAAAACTTCAATAGCCCAGGCTTTTATTTGTTTCAATCACTGAACATTCGAACAAAACTCTTGCTCAGCAAAGATGGGAAATACTAACATTTATTATTTAAACCAGTATGAATATTCCTACCGTACGTAGGCTTATACACATTACCAGGCTATCGAATAACGCCCCCTACACACACACACACACACACACACACACACACACACACACACACACACACACACACGGTGGCGGAGTGGTAATCGGTGTCGAGTGAATCGAGTGAATCGAGTGAAGTCGAGTGAATTCCCGGTGGGCCGTTAACGTTTCGGGGCTGTCGGGCTGATTACTGCGGGATAACAATATTGCGTTTATAAAAGTTCCTTGCAGCGCCGTCCGGCAGCCTGAGCTGTGCGCCCGCAACCTCTCACTCACTCAACACACGCAACACTAACAAACTGTCAACTTGCAACCAAGTCGATTTTGTCTAGAGGGGAGTTACTGAGCGGCCCCTCCCGAAGTGGTACAGCCCAGGTGGGCCGTGAACTGCGATTGGTCAGAAAGACATAACAGCTAATGACAACATTGAACTCTCGTGCAGGCTCGAACAGAGTGACACACAAACACACACACACACTTTTAAGGGGTTTTTCACCCGCTCCGTATCCTTGCTTGCCCCAACAAGTTTTTGCGGCGTGCTTGTTGTTTTTTTTCCGGTGTAGCTAGATCCGGTATGGTGTTGTAGTTTTTCTAACGCGACTAGTTGTTGCTAGACAGCAGTTGAAAAAACTACAACGTTTGCCAAGCCAAAAGAGTGTTAATCGCGCGATCAAAAACTGAACGCCGTTAAAATTGGTTTGCGTTAACGCCGTTAATAACGCGTTAAACTGACAGCACTAATTCTGTTGCATTCACAACATCCGAAGCATCGATGAAAGATTGGAGCATTAGTTAGAGACAAATAGAAGAAACGATGAAGAAGAAAGGCGTTGCGAACGAATGCGTTACCGGATAAAGGGAGCGTTTGTGCTGTTTAACCTGCATAGACGGCAGGGAAGGATCTGGGAAGGCCAGAGGGGTATTCCATCAAAGTCCCTAACGCGCTTAGTTGATTAACCCATTTGTGCCGTCTGCTGCGCGGCGCAACATTGTATCTACTAGATACAATGTTGCCAACTTCCACTTGACGCTAAAGCCATTCCATCAACACAATTCAGCCGCGCCTTGTTAAGGTTGATTCAAACCAGGCTAACGTTATCGTGTTTTACGCTCACCCACGAGATATATAACCAGCCCAGAACCTTGAATGTCCAATCATGGATAAAATGTCAGAAAAGGCACGACCGGCTTTCTTTTCCAGCGCTGAACAAAAGCTGCTTGTGGAGGTCTATGAGGAGTACAGGCATTTAATAAATCAAAAAGGGAACACCTGACCATTAATAAAAACAGGGAGGCAGACAGCAAAAAATCACAGATCGGTTGAATGCGTAAGTAGTATTAAGCGTAACATATTTTAATGGAATATTAGCTAGTGTCGAGATAACGTGTCAGACTTGTACTCGGTCGTCCGGGGTTCAATCCCCATGCAATTAGTAATTTAGGAAGGATTACTGGAGAAATCAAAGAACTTTTCATGCCATGTATTATATTTACATATTCTAAATTGACTAACCATAGTATTTATCTCAACATACGTCTCTGCAATGGAAAAAGAACATGGATACAGGTGAAAACCTGTATTCGTTTATACTATATAAATGTTAAATAAATATAAATATACTTTTTGTTACATAAAAAGAAAATTGTTAGGCCTACTTTCTCTGACATAAAGGAAATAACAAAAAAAAGCCAATGCCAAGAATTTTATGACAAACTCAGGAGGCTGACACGGGACACCCACAGCGCTAGACCACTCACCCAACTGCTGGTTCTCCATGTGGAAGAATCGAATTTGCATAAAAATGTGTTGAGAAAATATCCACGATAACATGCAATTCATTAAATTATTTTATTTACAATCATTTAATCTTAGACACTTAGTGAAAATATAGGCTGTTTAAATGTAACCATTTGTGGTCTTTCACTTCACAAAATCGGGAGGACTAGGCTTGAAGGAAACTTCTGATGGTACACCTGTTTCGTGTGCAGCTGTCATATATTTTTTAACCATTCAGCGAACAAAAGGCAACAGGCTGATTCTCATTTAGGGTGCCACTCATTTACATGCAAATGCAGGCCGAAGCGTCATCAACTCAGGGGTGTGAGAAATACCGACTTTCTACGCCTCATTCATACACAAGGTAAACTACATTACCTCTGGAAAATATATTACCTAAGGGTTATTATTTTTTCAGTTGAATTTACGGGTACGAATGTCAGGGTAGGTTGTTCACACATATGGCCAATCAGGAGAATATCGGGACTTACACGTATGTCTGAAAGCAGCTATTGATTGAAAAAGTAACTTAATAATTACATCTAAACTGTTTTAACTTTGGGTAGTCTTCAAAAGGCACCTTGGAATATCTGTTAATTTCCTAGCCAGCGGGACCTATTTTATGACAAAAACAACACAATTTAAGGCAGCTCAGCTGCGACACTTGTGAGCTGTGGTTTGTACCAAAGCTATTGTTTGGAGTAAAAGCCATCTGATTTTTTTAGGGTGAGTCTATTCCACCCCTGTGCATTTACCCTGGCATATTGATCACACAATGTTTTATAAAAAAAGAACTGCTACAGACAAGGTAACCCTGACAAGATCTTCTCCGAACATTTTGAAGTGTGGTGATCAGACTCCTCAAATACATTTGTAAACACCCATGATTGCCTAGGATAGCATTGGGAATAGCTACACTATTTTGCCCTGTTAGCTTCCTCAATAGAACATGCAAGTAAAACAGCATACTTTAATTTTTGACTTATTGCTAGATTCAGATGTAATGTTTTAGTCTTAGGGCTTGTCTTCAGAATATCAGGTAGGCACTGAATTTTAAACTTTATGAAACAGGAGTTGGCTGACTGGCTGACAAAAGGCGTTGCGATCATAAATGCATGATAATCGGACAATAAGGGAATTCGATTCCAGCAGCCTCTTGATTACAGAGATAGCGTCGCTATCGCTTCGGCCACTGTCGCCACACTGTTACTTGCCGTTCTACTCATTTACAACTATATTACGCTACAAAAGAGAACTTTGTACATAAAGTATCTTATTAGACTTCATTACATTTAACAATACATATAGGCTATATAGAATATATAAACTACATTAACCCCATTCATATAAAGTACATGAATGGCCGGGAATGCGTGCGCTTGCGCGATGCCCATGCGCACCGCAAAGGGTGTTTTTAGCCAAACCGTTTGGCCAATGCTAAAAGTACCAAGGGTACGAATAGACACTCTGAATCTTTAATCTTTAAATTTGTAAATAACTGAAGTGCTCATACACTTGGTTACATCACAGCGTCCCACAACTATCACAGGAATCTAGAATCAATATGTTCGGGGGTTGTTCAGAAAATTGGGTTCATATAAAATGTATATGTATTAAATACAGGATATTTGCGTGCATGTTACAGAAAATTAAATAATGGCCATGGGTCGTAAACAACTGCATATGGATATAAACGATAACTGGGGGGGTCCATAGCAACCACCATAGCAACCTTGACAGTCACGTGACGTGGACAAAAATGGGATTAATCTGACTGTTGTTTCGACGTAGGAAAAAGAAGGTGCCACACACTCGAGTTCCAATTGTAAGAATGTTTCAATTGGTGATAATGTTTTGGCCTACAAAGGCCTTCATCAGTTCAAATAGTGTTGTTTAGATCTATCCATAGCTAGAGGGTGTACCCCCCCCCCCCTTCTGAAGTCGAAAAAGACATCCCGTTTGAAATGCATTGGTTTACATTTCGTTCTGTGAAGCATGAAAAAATAATCGTACAATCATGCTCTGGGACACGATTCAATAGATCCATTTTCGTGAGCATGAAATTGCGTGATACTGGGTTGTTTGACAAGTAACGATTTTTGCATTGCATATCACTAACTGCATCATGTCAAATCAATTGTATGTGACAAGACATATATTTGAATGCATTTTCATTCATGAAATGGTATCTATAATATAAATAATTTGCGTTTACAGTGGTTGTTATGTAGCCACCGTCTAGCTCACCCTGATTTGACTGGAACACAAATCCATGACCATGTATGAATGAGCTCCTTCGTATATACAGCTATACAACCGTACAATAATTATGTCAGAGGAATAACACAATTTCCAGCTTCAAAGGATATGACACAGGATTTATTTCAATTCAGAGAATGGTGTTATAACCAGGAGCAAAGAAAAAATCATGAATAGGACAAACCAATTAAAAATAAATCAATGTTCATTAAAAAAACAAGAGAATGTAAACTTGATTTGAATTGCTAAGACATAAGGAACACATTTTAGCTTTTGATCTCTGTATTTCTCCGCCAATGTCCACAGATAGGACGCCAACGACCTTGTCAAAAGGGTGGGGTCATAGTGGGGGCGTCGGGTCTCCGGTGAACAGCATCTCGTAACGGTCAATAAAATTGTCTCCAGACGCCTTCTCCACATGTTGCCACTTGCAACTCTGTGGTACTTAAAACCAGGTGGCGGCAAACATGTGTTTTGTTGTCAAAGCTCTAACCCTAACCCTATCCATCATTCTAACGGTGGCTGATGCCTTTTTTTTTTTGCGCTTGTGAAGTCAATAAGCCAGGCATTAAGGGCCGCGAAGGGGTGGGGGGGAATCATAGCCACACGGCTTGTTTTCAGACCATCCATTTGACTGTAATCGTTTTACTTCCTGCTCGTATCATCTTCCACCGTTGCTCATGAACATCTGTCATCCACTTCAGGACAAGGAGATCATGAAGGAGATCATGGATAATGGCCCCGTGCAAGGTACTTTGATCAATATGTTTGTGTGTGTTTGTGTGTGTGTCGGGGGTTGGGGGATGTCTGGGTATGTTTTCCGTGTGTCCACGTGTGTGTGTGTGCAAGTGTGTTTCAGTTCTTCTAACTTAAACATTACTCATTAAACATCAGCAACATAAATCACCTTCTGTCTGCTAGTTAACCAAAGAGGTATCTCAAATGCGCAAGCTTCTATTGATCAAGCCATGTATCTGATCTCATTTGACCTCATGTCTGACCTTTTCACCTCACTTTAGGGGTTGACCTCTGACCGTATCCTCCTCCACTGGTTAGAGACCGGGGCTTAATGGCTCTGAACTGTGATAAGCTTTTTGGGCAGCTCAGTCTCTGACACCCATCTGGACCGCTGTCAAGTGTACTTCTATAAATAGACAATTATGTGTGTGTGTTTGTGTGTGTGTGTGTGTGTGTGTGTGTGTGTGTGTGTGTGTGTGTGTGCGTGTATGTGTGTGTGTTTGTGTGTGTGTGCGTGTGTGTATGTGAATGCATGTATTAGATAGAGTGCCAGTCTGGTTGGCCTCAGGTCATGTTAGCCTTTGGATTTGGAGGTGTGTGTGTTTGGGTTGTGACATGCAACCTCTCACACACACACACACACACACACACACACACAAACACACACACACACACACACACACACAAACAGACTGATACACACATACAAACGCATACACACATGGATAATCATTGAGTGTTCCCATCAGGTGTGAAAGGAAGAAAATACTTTCAGATGAATCGCCCTTTGAATGTAATGGTTTCACCTTTCTTATCAATGGTAACCATTGTGTGTCTTGTTAGGTATTCAGAGTGCATCTGTGGATACCTATTGTTATGTTGTGGTTGGCTATTATTATTTTGTATTGGTAATGCCTATATCTCCATGGTGGGCTTGCCAAGAGTTTTCAAATATCAATACATATCCGCGCTAAACAGCAGTTATGGCAAATTTTACATTTGCTAGTTTGTGAACATAATTCTATCAAACTCAAGTCAGCCTCAGAAGGAAACAGAAAACAAAAATGAAGTCACAGCAGCTATTTGAAAAATGTAAATTCTAAGCTAAGCAATATTGTTCCAATCCCATCGCAAGTCCGCGAAACAAGGAGGCAGGAACATGAAACTTACCAGGAACATAGAGGACCCCTCTCTTAACATGTGAACATGCTTCTGAGTGTGCTTGCTTGTATGTGTGTGTGTGTGTGTGTGTGTGTGTGTGTGTGTGTGTGTGTGTGTGTGTGCGTGTGTGCGAGTGTGTTTGCGCATGATAGTGTATAACAAAGACCCTCCTGCCGGAAGCATTTTTGTGTCTGGGAGTAATGAGTACACCCGTGATTCGCTTGAAAAGGTCGGCCGCTGGGATAGACGTTGCATGGGCTGTGAATAACTCGGGGAATGCCTGTGTTTTATTGCACTTCAACGTCCGCCCGTTAACACTTTCCCCCTGCTTTTGTTTGTTCTGGCAGCAATTATGGAGGTGCATGAGGACTTCTTTGTGTACAAGAGCGGCATCTACAAACACACAGATGTCAGCCTCACTAAACCGCCACAGAGCCGCAGACATGGCACACACTCTGTCAGGATCATCGGGTAAGACACTGTATGTCATCGCGACATATTCCGGATTGTTAATGCCTATACATACATATCCACGGTCAGCAGGTCTCCAAAAGGTTTGGTGCTGAAATTCCTACAGGGGTTGCTATAACATCCGGTCTTTTCTAAACGCTTTTCATGGCTGCCCCAATGGATGACAAATTCTGAAACTTGGTGTATAGGTCTTATTTTGCATGCTGAACATTTTTGCCATTGGGAATCATAATTATTTTTTTTCTTCTTCCGAATCATAGCTTCAAATGACAAACAGTTTGGATGAGCATGATCTATGGACTTGCGTGAACACAAATCTTTGAATTGATATAGATTGTGTAAAAAAAGGCAGAGTTATGGCAAATTAAATATTTGCTCATTTACAAACATTACGTCACCACAAGTCAGCATCACAAACAGGAAGCAGAAACTTGCCATGCACATAGAGGCCACATATTGAATGTGGCCTCTTTACGTCTTAAGGTGTGTATAAACTGTGTGTGCTCAAAAAATGAGGTCACAGGTCAAATTTGAAAAATGTGAAGGAATGCAAAGCTAAACACTAATGCCCCATTTCCATCGCACGTCTGTGTCAGAAGCAGACAGGTTTGTGAAACTTACCAGGAAAATAGAGGACCCCTCCTTTAACATGTACATCGTTTGTGTGTCTCTCTGTATGCCTGAGTATGCGTGTTTGTGCTTTCGTACATGTGAGTGATTGTGTGTGGGCGTTTGAGTGAATAACAAAGATCCGCCCCTGCCGGAAGCCAAGTTGTGTCATAGTTGTGTCTATGAGCAATGACTACAGCCATGATTCGCTTGAAAAGGGCGGATGCTGGGATAGGCAGTGGGTGGGCTGTGAATTAGCTTGGAAGGCTTGTTTCATTTGACCTCTGTTAGAAACATACTTTGTGTTGAAATTGTCAGTATGAAATGTTAACAGTGAAATATCAGTGTGTGGAGGTGCCTGCTGAAGGCCTATGTGACTGTCAACCTTACATATATAATACATATTTTTATACATACACATTTTTAAATGATTTTTATACAAGCATTTATACATCCCCTTCAAACCTAGGAATGAACATGACTAGATTTTGAATCTAGTCATGTGTTTTTCCTCTGTCTTTACAGTACAGACCTGACCCTCTTTTGTTTAAGTGATGAATCAATACTATTAACATTTTAATCACGACCTGATGGTTAGACACTATTAAACAAGTGCAGGAACCCTTGTGACTCTCCTCCTCTTTTCAATGGCTCGCGTCGAAGCACAGAGCTGAATCTCACACCAGTGCAGTACTCTCTTAGAGTCGATGAGACAATAATTATACCTGCATCCCAGCCCTTCTCAACTGGTCTGGGTAACTTCCTGCATACCCAACAAATGACTGTTTGCACACCTTGGCAGAACACAGGGTCTGATGGAGAGGAATCGATTCTTCAATATTTCTTCAAGACTAGTAAAACAAACATGAATGCCATATCAAGGAGCCTGTGTCTTTTTATTATAGGCCGATACTTTATTGATCCCCTAATGGGAGATTCTTGATTTTGTTTAATCATTTATTTACCAAAGAAATCCTTATGTGTGTGACTCATTCTCTCAGTGTGTGTGTGTGTGCACACGTGCAGCCGCAATCCCATGCCCTTCCCTTCCAGTCTGCAATATTACAGGACGCGTGTTTGCTCCGATCCTCTGTCCGCCCAGACAAAGAGTTCCCTCCCTCCC
Source organism: Pollachius pollachius (assembly GCF_949987615.1). Classification (NCBI taxonomy): domain Eukaryota; kingdom Metazoa; phylum Chordata; class Actinopteri; order Gadiformes; family Gadidae; genus Pollachius; species Pollachius pollachius. The sequence goes on along the minus strand of NC_136946.1, from coordinate 22,141,392 downwards.
TCCCTCCCTCCCTCCGTCCACCATCTCTTTCCCCCATCCACCAACTAAGGCGACCGCAAATATGTGGCCAGGCAGACGACAGACACACCTGGATCACCTGTCCACGCCCATCCCTGTCTACAAAAACCCCCCACCCACCCCTACACCGAAAGCACCCACCCTTCTCCACCCCACTCCCCTAATCCTCCTCTGTTCCTCAGCTTGTGCTCGCGCCATCGTCATACAACTGGCAAACTAGAATCCATTCCCCCACAGCACACGCAGAAACACACTGCTAGCCACCCTTCTCAGCCTCCCCCCCCATGGTCAAAGCCAAGTAGTGTTGTTATCTTTAGTCTTGCAGTAGAAAAGTACCACTTAAGTCCACCCCCTGTGTTTTGAAGGTGCTGCTCAGTCAGGAGGAGTTTCCCCTAATATAGGGCCATCAACAGACTTTTCCTTCAGTAAATAGTTGGCTGTGTGATTGGGAATTAGTCAGCTGGCTCTTTTTTAAGTGTGCTTTGACAATAACATTGTAGTCCGCAAGCATCAAAAAATATATTTTTGTATTTAGAAAGAGGAAAAAAGCAGCATTCCCTGAAAAGGCCTGGGAATTGGTGATGGAGTCTTGTGTGTGTGTGTGTGTGTGTGTGTGTGTGTGTGTGTCTGCGTGCGTGCGTGCGTGCGTGTGTGTGTGTGTGTGTGTGTGTGTGTGTGTGTGTGTGTGTGTGTCTGCGTGCGTGCGCGCGTGTGGTTTGTGTGTCCATCTGCTGCTAGTTTTTCTGCCAGTCAGTCCATCTGTATATTAGTGTTTCTGCTAGTCAGTTTGCCTGTCTGTCTGTCCGTCATTCTGTTTATCGTCCTCCAGCTACCTTTGTCCTATGTTTCTTATGCTTTTTTCTCAACACCTTATGCTTTTGTGACACCGCCTGTGTTCACTTCAGACACGCCTAGTCAAAACAAACTCTAGATATCTGTGATCATGGTCTATCTAGATCAAGCTCTATCTGATTGGACATTGTTCAAGAGACTTACATAACGGTGGGGTCCCCCGGTTCTCTTAAAAACGTGGATGTCACATTTTTGTTGTGATGGATCGATAAGATATGATGAGATGATAAGATAAAGGGACATAGGATTTGGATAGAGGGAGGAACGGCTAAATGAAGGTGGTTGATTGAAGGGGAGAGCGAGGGGAGAGGAGGGTGGGGAGTTAGAAGAGAGAAGGGAAGAGGAGGAGATGGTCGCAGCCTGCGACAGCCAGCCATCAGGGGTCACATCTGTGTGTTTTCATTGGCCAAATCCCGACGCGGTGCGCTTCTTTAAGCCCGGGGCCTGGGAAAGTTTATTGAGAGAGCATTGAGGTCCAATGTGGTGAAAAGCCCATTGTCTGACACGCTAATCCCGGCCACACCGGACAGAGGACGTGGAGGGATCAGGAGCCCCAGACCAGGTGAGGGGTGTGGGGCGAGGTGTGCTGTGGAGAGGGCTGGCACACGGAGGAGGGGTGGGGGGGTTCAGGCCTTCATTGTCCCAGGGGGACCAAGAGAGCCGATTGGGCAAACCGATAAGCTATTAGCTGTGGGCTGATTCTGACTGTTGCTATTGCATGTACACACACAGACACATCCACGCCCAAGTCAACACATGCACATCCACACAAGCAAGCACACACACAAACCCCCACATACACACACATAGACACACACATATACACACACACACACAGACACACAAAACCTAATGGAAAATATTTCACAAAATTGCCTCTATTTTACATTTTAGATGCCAACTGATTTGTTGACATTAACTTTTTATAGTTGCCGGCCCTTGAAGAACCAACATTGAGCTCATGAAGACTCAATGTTCAATAAAGACCAAGTGAAGGCTAGTGTTATCCGCTCAGAAATGTCCCCCTCTGCATTCCATTTCCTTTTAAAACAACCAAAACAAGCAATGTTCTCTGGGGGGCTCCTTGGAAACTGGAAGTGCTTGAGTGGATAAATAAGATGGGAACCAGCCCTCTGGTGGGAAGGTTTTGGTCAGGGATTGATACAGGAAATATGGCCACATACAATTGACATCTGGGATGTCAATAAACCTTAAGTCTTTCTCAGAATAACGCCTCCTGGCTATGAGATTGAATCAAAGTTGGCATGCAATGTATGTGTGTGTGTGTGTCTGTGTGTGTGTGTAGCAACAATGGTGATGGGATTCAGTTTCAATTCAGTGTTGTGTACAAAATTATTAGAATAAGGCAGTGTCCACTTCCTACTTCTCCATGTCTCAACTCCCTGTTTCCTGCCGGGAAGGAAGTGTCAGTGGAAAAGGGGAACTCTGTTTACTGAGCATCTAGACCTGTGTGTATGTGTGTGTGCGTCGGTGCGTGTGTGTGTGTGTGTGTTAAGCTACACTAACATTCTTTGTACACAACCCTAAATTATGTTTTCAGGATGTTAAAGTCTGAAAAGTTAAAGAACGTTTCATCAGTAGGAAACACTTCAGGCCCTTCCTCAATTTCATTGTCAGCCGTAGCAAAAATGAAATACCTGAACACATTCCATGAGTGTTGCCTTTTGAAAATGATTATTGATTCAGCATGTCCCGCATTATCAAAGATTACTGTATATTACATAAGATTGTATGAAGGTATATTTTAGTATTTAAGTTAGAACTGTTTACATTTGATTATAATTGTCAATCGTGTCTCCTGTGTACAACAGATGGGGAGAGGAGAGAGATTATAATGGACTCCCAAAGAAATATTGGGTAAGTTTTACCTCATTATTAAAAGCTGTTGAAATCCTAAATCCTAAAATGCAATCAGTTGCCTACTCTATTGACTATCTGATAAACAGACACAACAATCAACAAACAACAATACAGTTTACCCTACAATACTTTTATTCTTACTATTTTAGTCTATGTTTTGTTAAGGTTGTTATATTGTTTCAAACCAGTGGTTGTAAAAAGTTAGTCTACTACATTCCTTTGTATTTAGTCGATTCTTTCCACTATTTCTAAGGTCCTTTAACTCCCGTTTGCATGTCTCGTTCACTTTGTCGTCAGATCGCTGCCAACTCTTGGGGGAAGAACTGGGGTGAGGACGGCTACTTTCGCATCGCTCGTGGCGAGAATGAGTGCGAGATTGAAACCTTTGTGATCGGCGTGTGGGGAAGGGTCACGATGGAGGACATGCACAACCAACCCAACCGCCACCGACGCAACTAGAGACCCTTTCCTGAGACACACAAAAGCTACCCTGTGGCCATCTTCTTTGTTCTGGAACCTACCATGCCCAGGAGGATAACAAGTGACCAGTTGTAGTTCCAACAGCTTCAGCTGACCTGGTATACTGGGAAAGGCCAGTTTATACCCAAGATGAACCATATCACCTATATTGTCCCTCACATTAAACCCTATGACAATGGGGGTCTGCATTACTATTCCCGTAACCATTGCTGTCTCCAGCACCCCTTTAGAGAAGTTACAAAAGAGATGAGGATATGAAAATACATTTGACACCACTTCACTAATGTACGAATTAACTAAGTTGTAATTAAGGTAGTAGGTTGTAGTAGTACAAGTAATAGTTTAAGCAACTCAGGACTATGCCAAAGACCACACTTTCCAGAATCCTCATTTTCTGGTATACACATGTTCACAATATAGTTTCATGTAAAAGCTTTAGTTGTAGTTTTATTTTTCTTGATTTAAAGCCATGTTGGGCAGTTTGGGAGAAGAGAGGGGGCTTACCTTGAGATCTTGTACCACCCCAGTTATTGTTCAATAGAGAAAGGGTGTCACAATTATATGGAAAGATCCCAAAGCAGACTCATTACATTTACTAGAGACAGAGTACATTTGCATAGAAAGAGTAGTTAATAGCTATACATTCCAATGAAAAGATTAATACACTGTAATAAGTAGTGGAAAAGAATGCCCAAGGCAGGGCGGCGAGGATGGGGCGATGAGTGTGTTAGAAAGCACAATGATTGTAGAAACAGTTTATTTTTTAAGGCCACTTTCTTGCATAGATGTTCACAACAACGTGGGTGCAAGTACTTTTGATTGTTGGGGCCAATACCACCAGAAAGGTGATTTTCCTGAGAGATTTCAGTATTTAATATTTATATCCCAAACCTTTGTGCAAAACATTTTCTCCCCATGCTTTTATTTTGCGGTGTGAATACTACTTTTCATTAAAGGTGAAGTGTGTAGAATTGAGTGGCATCTAGCAGTAAGGTTGCAGAGAGCAACTAACTGAATATTCAGTTGGTTGCTCAGTTGGGTTAAGCTACTTCACAACTTATAGTTTGGTGCCATGGTCTGTGTGTGTGTGTGTGTGTGTGTCTTAATTTCATGGAATTAAACACTAATTAATACACATTTTTAAATATTATACATCCGATTGCTGCCAAATCCATTCTACCATTTGCCACTCAATTCTACAAACAACAGCTTCAACAACACTGAAAAAGGGGCATTGAGCTCCAACTTAATGCATTTTCTTATGCCTCTACCCTACGATCTTTCATCCGATCTTTCCAACCTGTAGCGTACCAAACATTGCGACAATGGTCACATATTGGTTTATGAAAAGCCTGAAAGAATCAGCAATATATTCTGTGAAAAATGTAGTCTTTGTGTAATGTAGACTTAATTTGTCCTATGTGTGTACGCTATGTTACAATGTGAGCTGAAGATGTCAATTTTTCATTGTTGTACTGTACTCTGCATTCTATTACCTATTATGAAAATGATGTATCATTCTTTATTTCACATGTATTCCACACTCTACAAAAAATGCACATACTGGTAATCACATTTGTTTTCAAACACCAGAGGGCAGGAGGGGGTTTAAGCCAAGTGTATTTAATACTGACTTATTGTAGATCATATTATCATATGATCATATATCAAACAGTATAATGTATTGTATGTAAGGCCATTTTAAAAGAAAAATATCAAACATGTTTCTGCCTATGTAGATATTAACCCCAAACCATTATCTTTAGCCTTGTGTGTTCCTTGCCGTAGAAAATGTCAGCTTCTTGTGTTCAAACTGAAGCTTATCAACTGTATTTTAGGATTAAGACATTACACAGTGATGTTATTAGACCTATAATGCCTTTAACTGCATTCAAAAGAGCTTTAAACAAAGCTACTAGCCTTTAAGCTAGCTGAGCATCTTCTTTTTTTCCCATGCATCACATCTTCCCCTCCAGTTTAGCTATGCGGTGCTAAATGAGGACCATAGATAGACATGAAAGGTTGTGAAGCAGGGTCGGATGGACAAGAAATGAGCAATGTGGAGTTGTCAAGCGTTAAGCGATATAAGAAGGAGGTTTGGTCACATGGTGATGTTCTAAATCCTCGCTGAATCGGTGTTGTTAAAATACGGTGAGATGCGGTAGAGGGCCCCCTGCTTTATACTATCATTAGCAAGCAAACTAGCTCGGTGTTTATCAATGCCTCGCAGTTGTTAGACTAAATTGAGAGTTATTGTAGAGAGTGTGAAATATGAAACTATTTCTCGAAACTCTCAAAAATGTCAGTACAATTTAAATAGTTTTTATATTTCAGTTAGACTGTAATCAATGGAGATGTTTGAAATGTGGTAACAAAGTTAAACAGTTCTTAATGACCAGTATAAGCTACCATAACAGTCATTATCATGGTATTTTCTTCATTCTTCAACCCTCAGACTTTTCCCTTACATCTAATGAGTGGCAGGCTTGTTATCAACCTGATGTGAGTGCTCTTCCATTCCCAAGCACTCAGTCAACAGACACTGTCTTTATAGGTAATAGGATAAGCTAGCTGCAGATGAGACACAACCAGGCTAGTATTTCATTAAAGAGGAAATTCTTGTTGAATTTGATCAAAAGTCCGAATTTTAGCACATCTCATTGATGCCAAGTCTATGAAAAGCGAGCATATCTGCTAATCTTTTGTTTGGTGTGGCTTGGCATTGTGATTATTTCCTTCTATCTGAAAACAAACCAAAGAGACCCCTTTAAGGGAACCTTACCCTGTCCTTTTCCTCCAGCGTTCTACATCTCCAGTCTAATAAATACCTAAAGTCAAAGGCACCACTCCATGTTCTCTATTATTGTATTCGTAGACTTCATTTATGAAAAGATTAATTTATATGCCGTTAGCCTTCTTTGTTTCCTGTGCAATGTTTTAATATCACTCTGTCTGGTGAATCTTGTGCACTTCATGCAAAACCACAAAATATCGCACTTTTGTGGCCCAATAAAGGCTTTCATAAACAGCAATAGTAATATATATGTTTTTTACTCTAAATTAGTAAACTAAATTGATCCAGACTCTTTTCCACCATATCGCTTGGAAGGGCTGCACATACACTGTCCATGGAAAAGCTGGGAACTAGGTCTGAAACAACAAGGATTTGTGCCAGGCATTCCAGGGGAACTGGGGAAACAGGACAGGGTAGATGGTTGGGTTTAGGATGTGCAGCCGCCGAGTCTATGGGATGAGAGGCGGGTTTGGATAATTCAGTTTGAATAAGGTTGTACTGTGTCAGCTGAACCTCTTTAGTCACTTCAGTAACCCCGGCAGAGCTCCCAGACAGTAGGAAAGCAGGGCAACTAACCTGTATGAAATGTCAATCATTAACATACATAAGTGCACACACAGAGTTCTAAACACCGTTTATTATTATTATTGAAAGTTTTTCTTGTTTAAGTTAGCAACAAAATGACAATGGACCCAACCAACGTCAGTTTGTGTATTTCTGTGTGTGTGTTTTTTTTACTACATATGAACAAGGCTTTATGTGAACATCTGCTTAAGAGGCTCCTCTGGAGAGAGAGGGGGACTGTTGAGCTTAAAGTCTAGTCAATCATAATTGCGTGTCTCGAAAATCCTCACCTGTTTGAAACAAGCTGTAACATAAGGAACATAGGGGGTTTTCACAACGAAACTGTTGAACAAACAATAAGTAGGATATTAGAAGGCTACTGTCTACTACATGGGGTGAACCTGCATTCCAGTCACATACTTTGCAATCACAGAAGATGTCATTTACCAACCCATGTAACCAGCTGTGGGACTGCATCACCTCTTCATGACTTTTCCTTACACATTGGCTAAGGCCAAAAATGCAGAATTTATGATGTAATAATAAAATCATAAATTGGCAGTGCCTCTCCTAAATAAATGTCATACTAGCCATGAATAATGACTAGTCTTCATGACTTCAATGTGTGTAGTGTTATGTGGCAAGTTTGTGATGATGATAATGATTTGTAAAGTACAGTATCGATAAGTAAATATCAATAAGTAAACAGGCCAAGATATAATCCCAGTAAAACACCTAAAATAAGTGATCCATATATTCATCACAGAACATATATTGGAACATATATAACATATATATGGAAACGTGTCGATAAAGCAAACTGTTCAGCTTTCATTATTACTATGGATTATTTTCCCAGCTAATGAGGAATAATAAACACAAACACCGCAGAGAGTGGATGAAGACTATTAAAGTGAGCGAGGTAGAGTATAACAGAAAATAAACCCTGTTATCAACAATAGGTTGGTGTTGAAACAATGCTAGTTTTGATCAGCAAAACGCATATTTTGCTGGTCTTCCTTGATGATGATTGGTGTGAGATTTCCCGGATGGAGATGAACACTACAGTGTACGACCATATTAGTCTGCATGCTACAACTCCAGTGCCAAACCGGTACTCTCGTAGTTGATTTTTTGCTTTACTCTGAACAACAACTATACTGTACATCGGACTGGTGGGGCACTTAAAACAACTGGAATAAAACATCCACCAAATATGAGAAGCGGCACTTTATTGAAATATTTAATTAGTTTATATCAACTAAAGATATTTGTATATTTTTTTCTTTACACATTTCCGAAATGATGCTAAATATTGTATTGCACCAATAATAATATCTCCATCTCATCAATTAGACCAAAATGACCAAGGTTGACAATCAGTTATATCAATTCAAGTAATGATTATTGTTATTAATTCCTGATGCTGACAACTCCTCTCTATGGTAGAAGGTGTACACTGATGTACTCTGACATCAGTGGTCCAGGTAAGGCCCCTTCGGACTCATTTGGCTCTTTGTCTCCCTCTAGCGTGGGCCGTTGCCTCTCCTGCACTCGTGCATTCTGTAGGCACACATGTAAAAAATACCTGGAAGACAAAAAAGGTATACTCAATCATCTTAGGGTAGATGATATATATATATATATATATATATATGTGTATATATATTATATATAATATACAGTATAGGGTATTAAACAAATAATCAATCATAATAAAGACATTGGTGTTAAAGAAGAAATGTTGTGTATCACACAGTGCATTGCCCAAGTGGCTTTTTTCTGAGCTTGACTTCAAATTTTGTGTTAAGAGGCAGATAAAACTATAAAATGTGAACAAAAAAAGCTTTTCTCCAGTATTTCGATAATAACTACAACAACTAGGTACCATGCATCGGTAACATCCTGAGGTTTTAAGATACTCATTGCGTCTCTGATTACCAGCAAAGAAGGTCATGAGGAGAGACACCCAGCCGAGTATGTAGGACCAGGAAAAGCGCCAGTCACCAAAGCGCCTTCCCAGGAAGTTGACCGTCACACCGGTGTAGATCGCCATGGCCAGCAATACAAAGAAAGCTGTTTGGGACGAAAAGATAAATAAAATATATTATTATAACGATTATTTTATATGTGTGTGTTTGTTATGCATGTGTGTGACGTGTGTTATATGTGTATGTGTGGTTGTGTGTGTGTGTCTGCGCGTGTGCGCGTGTGTGTGTGTGCGTGTGTGTGTGTGTATTTAAAGAACTAGGTCTTAAGGTGAATCACTGCATGCGTATCTGTGTTCAGGTGTGAGTTGTGTATATCAAGAGGAAACGAGTTTCCTCGGTTCAGCCTACTCACTGGAGACGAAGAACATGATTCCTGCAACAAAGGAGCGGTTGAATCTCTCAAAGGAGGAGAAGTGGGCGAAGGACATGATGCCGGCGATGATGCCCGCAAAACAGGCCATCCCCGACAGGATCATGAAGGCACGGGTTGCATTCCAATAGGCTGTAGAGGTCAGGGAGAAAGGGTTACTAGGGTTGTCCCGCTGTTTCTTATGTGCACTTGTGAAAGGATGCCATTTTCCACCTGCTTGGGATAATTTCTTTTCTTGTATGGAAAGGTTTTTATTTTATTTTATCAGACTATATAACTAGTCGGATATATTACTAGTCAGTTCTGAATAATAAGCTTCATTTCTTTTTTTCAATAAATCCAAATTATACAAACAAATTTCATAACACATGGTCTGATTAGGCGGCTCTATCTGATTTAACTGGTTGATGGTTCAAAACTTTTAACCAGCTTTCATTGTTTCTAAAACCAATTCAAAACGATGTTTCGAGCCTAGGCTAGAGGGCTGTGGGAGATTGAACCAAAAGACACACGTACGTAAACCTAATTCCTACCTATGCTGTCGGTCTGCATGTAGCACTTATTGGCCATGCAGTACCGCCATAGGCCTTGGTTGGCGTAGCTTCCGGACAGACGGTACTGCATCCAGTAGTCTGTGGCAGTGGACACCACCAGCAGAATGTTGCCCACAAAGGCACAGAAGAGGCCTCCTCCCATGAAACTGTACATCCTGAGCTGAGATTGTAGGCCTGCTGCAGAGCACCTATCACTGTGGAGAAGGACACAGAGAACAGAGTTTAGGGTTGAAGGGTGGTATGTTACAGGAAGGTACATGCAGACGGCTAAACACATTGAATATGGTGGGATTAAATAGAATGTTGGCAAACTATCAAACAAACAGAGCAGAGGACTTATAATAGTTATAACATAAAACCAATTCATGAAAATGCAATTAGATAACTGATTGATCTTTACAATGACGCTATTAACAATGTCTTTAACTTAAATAACACACAATCAAGTTAATCAGCCAAAATAAATCTACAAAACTATGTATATATCAAATTAGCTTAAAAATGATGTATGTAAGTAATGTACATAAGTACCAGGAGACATGGGAAAGTAAAAATGTACAAATAAAACAAATCAAATACCATCAAAAGTTACCAGCCGTGTATTAGTAAAATATTACAAACCTTTCTTCATGCATGTTCCTCATCCTATGGAAGGATCTAGATACACACAATCCCTCAGATCTCACCTTGTGCTATGTTAACCACCAGTAAAAAATCAATTTTATTTCAGCAGAAGGAATTATTGATACAGTATGATACAAGGTTATGTGAGTTATAACTCAGGCACCCTCACCAAGAATTCGCTACCATTTCCCAGGCAGATTTTTTCGTCATATTCTGTCAATGCCAACTGTTTTATGACGGACAATGTAAATGCATCACGCAAGATAAACTCCCCGGTGGCACTACTTACCTTCTATCGTTTAGTAAATGGACCCTCTTGACAAACCACCTCTACGAGGCAAGAGAAGAGAGGGACAGATGTTGGTGACACAGAGTGAGAGAAAGAGTTCCCGTGGGCGACAATCCAAAAAGTTAGCCCCTCTGTTTTCTGTTGATGGAAGCACAATCTATTGTGACCAGCCCCATGTTCCTGTATAGCATCATGCCATTTGAATGGCATGATGCTGAAGGGAGGGGGGCTTTAACCCGGTACTCATTTGTCTGTATGTATGTGTGTGTGTGTGTGTGTGTGTGTGTGTGTGTGTGTGTGTGTGTGCGTGTGTGTGTGCGTGCGTGCGTGCGTGTGTGTGTGTGTGTGTGTGTGTGTGTGTGTGTGTGTGTGTGTGTGTGCGTGCGTGCGTGCGTGCGTGTGTGTGTGTGTGTGTGTGTGTGTGTGTGTGTGTGCGCGTGTGTGTGTGTGCGTGCGCGCACGTGTGTGTGTGTGTGTGTGTGTTTGGTTTAGGATCCAGAATGGGGGGTGCTGGTGGGATCTCCCCTGTATATTTTGTGTTGTTTTTGTTTGTTTGCAGTTGGCGTGCCCTAGAACAGGGGATGTGCATAGGTATGCGTTCCTGATGGAGTGAATGCAACATGCTGAAATAGACACTTTGCTTTGAGAGATCACGTGGGTTGTGGACACAGAGACACACCACCAGGCCTTCTGTTTACTGCAATAGGATGTATGCCTCATTACTGTATCTCCATATTTTTGGTTATATGTTTTATACATTCTACTTGTTTTATTTATATACGTAGTATATTCATATTCAAGTAATGTTTTTTATATACATGTGTATATAGATACAGTATGTGCTCACCCCACCACACAACTCATAAACAGAAACATAGAAATGCACATGCAGACACACAAAAGCCCACAGGCCATGCATAGGAAAGTGAGTCCCAATCACAAGAAAATGACGACATAGTGCAATTTAGAGTAATTTAACCCCAATTCATTACACAATGCATTTCAACAAGTCAGTTGAGCAAGTAGCAATCAGACATTGAACAGATCAGCCATTCTTTTCAACCCGTCATTCAGCGTCATAATTAGCTAAATGTCAGAAGATTACAAATACAGACCATTTAGTGATGATGAGATTTAGCGACTAGGCCCACCTATAATCCATTAATCTAGAAACAGAACCATTATTCCACAATTTTTCCAACACAGCTGGGAATTTGATGAAAGAAGCACTTCAATTTGTTAAGATTTATTTATTCATCTACATAATTATATATAAACAATGGAAGAGGAATTTATATTTCATGCTGCAGCTATAAGAGTCTTCATGTGTTTGCATACAGACCTACATTTACATTTACACATTTACACTTATCGGTTAATAATAAAGAACCATAAATACCCACTAGTTATGTATTTGTCTGTCTAATGGGGAACTCTCAGAGATGACCATACATTATTATGAAATTGAAAATAATATTATTTATAAAAATCAATATATAATCTCATATATATCCATACTTTTTTTTTTTTTATTATTATTTTACCAAAGATGTGAAGCGCATGCGTCCCAATGGTTCGTTCTGGAAAGAAACGTGACCTGTCCTGACCCGGAAGCTGACGAACCCAAGCTGTTCCATCGGAGGAGTAAAGATGGCTGACAACGGCGCCGCGGATCCTGGAAATAACAACAATAATGAAACCGTCGCACCGGAGGGAACTATTATCAAGGTCACAGTCAAAACCCCCAAAGATAAAGAGGAGATCGCCATCAGTGAAGACGCCTCCGTCACCCAGGTGCGTCTCGGGGTTAGGGTTAGCCGACCGAGTTGCTCAGCGCGGGTCTACGGTGTCATGCTAACCCTGCCCACTTTAGCCTAGCACACACTAGCTTGGAGCTAACGAGCTAACCTAGCATTTGTCGTATTACTGGCCTACTGGTATGATGTGCCTATTCAATCGATTGTCGGCTCAGTACATCAGACAGTATAAGATATGACCTGTTGAGTGTTTTCTTCAGAGAGGCGGTCTGGATAAATAGTGGCGATATGAGTTAGGTGGACTGCCGGCTAGCTAGCTAACGACAGCTAGCCGGATGAGCTTCCACTGTGGGCTAATGTTAGCTAGCCAAACAAGTGTCAGCTGATGGGCTGTCCTCTTGTTAAACGTAATGTAACATCTATGTAACCTATAATAATCATAGCCTATGTTACTGTTCAACCCGCTTGATCAAGCAGTGGGGTGAAATGAGCTCTCAGAAGGTATGGACTCTAGAACATTCTTCCACATATTTCATTGAGTCCTGCACATCAGGATAGAATAGAGAGTATACATCTCCTCGATTGTATTGCTTTTGATTAGAATAAAGATGAAGACATTGTTTCTTTCAGACATTATGTGTAGTCTTTATGTTTTCCTACCTTATTCGCTGGATGGCATGTCTTGGAAACCTCCAGTCTTATCAGTAAAGTATATGGTAGGGAACTATCGTGAGAGAATGTGGTTATTGGAAACCCAGGCAACAGCTAATTTATCATAGAGTGGTAGAATATCTTCAGAAAAGGTTTATCCATTTGTCATGATTTCTTTATCTATGTGTCAAGCTTTTGTGCAATTATTATGTAAGATTCAATCCAAGTACAAATCTTCCAAATTGAACATTGCTGATCAATGGTTTTGTTTCACATTATCTTGTGAACAAGAGTATGTCAGAGTTTTGCCACATTGGTTTGCTCCAGCCCTCCTTATTTTTACAACCATACTTGATTTTGCTCACATCTTTCCCCTCCAGTCAGTGTCACTTTGGTGCTGTCACTTTATTTATTTCCTCTTTTGCACTTCTCTGTTTTCAGTTTAAGGAGGAGATCTCGCGGCGGTTCAAGGCCAAACAGGATCAGTTGGTTCTGATATTTGCCGGGAAGATCTTGAAGGATGGCGACAGCCTCAACCAGCACGGCATCAAGGACGGCCTGACAGTACACTTAGTAATTAAGACGGCACAGAAGTAAGGAAATGCAGCAGGGACAACCCTTCCCGGCCCAACCTGTGTCGCTAAATGTTTTTCCCTGATCTAGGACTCCCCGGTGGCACTGGTCTTCTGTGTTGTTGATAAATGCTGCGCAATCCCTTATCTGTTCATCCCATACCCTTATCTCTGCAAACTCACACCAACGCTTGTTTGCAGACTGTATGCCAGATCCTCAGTTCTGTACCTTCTGTCTCTAGAGCTGGAGACGGCGCTGGCTCTTCGTCCACAAGCTCTACTTCCAGCCAAGTGGGCAATGCCTCAACCCCCAGTCCGATGGCCAACCCCACCACCTCCACTGCCACCACCACAGCAGCAGCAGGCCCCGCAGGCACGGCCCCGCCTCCCACACAGACCCCTAACCTACTATGTGAGTCCCTCCTGCATTGTCTTATCCCACAGTCTGGGGCGTTTGTTCTCAGCCAAAAAGTACAGGGTTCCCCGTTGTCGGCAGCTTACCTGTAGGTAATTCACTTTTACCCGCTCCACAACGACATATAACTCAATACACTTTTGATTAATAGTGTCTTCTTAACTACTGCAGCCTTTTCTTTTGTAAAGCACTTTCATGCAGGCAAAAGCCAGCTTGTCGGGAGGTGTTAGGGCATTTAAGGTTTCCTGCTCCACTTGACACTAGAAGGAACTGAGCGAAGCCACTGCTTCTCAGTTAAAAATACCCTGTAATAGTCACACATCCGTTGATGTCTTTGATGGATTATCTTTTCCCTTCTCTTCTTTCCCAGCTGGCTTCGGCGACCTGTCCAACCTGGCCGGCCTGGGCATGGGCTCTGGTAACTTCATGGAGCTGCAGCAGCAGATGCAGCGGCAGCTCATGTCCAACCCAGAGATGCTGTCCCAGATCATGGAGAACCCGCTGGTGCAGAACATGATGTCCAACCCGGACATGATGCGGCAGATGATCGTGGCCAACCCTCAGATGCAGCAGCTGATGGAGCGCAACCCGGAGATCTCCCACATGCTCAACAACCCAGAGCTCATGAGACAAGTGAGGCAGTCCAACTCCAAACGTCCTCTCAGGTGTATCTCAGGAAGTGTAGGATCGGGGCTGAACTCGCGCTCTTTATTCCTCAGACCATGGAGCTAGCGAGGAACCCAGCCATGATGCAGGAGATGATGCGTAACCAGGACAGGGCGCTAAGCAACCTGGAGAGCATCCCCGGGGGGTACAATGCCCTCCGCCGCATGTACACCGACATCCAGGAGCCAATGTTCAGCGCCGCCAGAGAACAGGTGGGCCGACCACACCTTCACCTGTTCAGCATCCATTAGGAATGGATGGTCACAATTTTAATTAGAAACCTTTCTTTTTTTCCTTCATTTTATTTTTGTAGTTTCCTATGATTTTACGCTAAGCCTCACTTTAGTCACATTAAGGCTAAATTGGATTCTATGTGACCGAATGCAGTAAAAACGATCCCTGTCCACGCAGTTTGGCAGCAACCCCTTCTCAGCCCTGGGGGGGACCAACGACTCTGGCATCCAGCCGTCACGGACAGAGAACCGGGAGCCCCTCCCCAACCCCTGGGGGCCTCCCAGCGCCACCAACCCTGCCGAGAGTGCCGGGGGCCCGGCAGGCGCCCCAGGCTCCACCCCTGGGACCGCTCCCAGCGTCACCAACCCCCTGGGCGTCAACGCAGGCAGTCTGGGGAACGGTAAGGAGACGAGACACGTACATCACACTTCTCTTTGAGTCTGTTTTTACAGGAGTTCTAGTGGTTAGGGGTGTTTGACTCCCATCATTGACCTCACTGTCCGCAGACTACCTGTTGGCAACCTTGAGCAAGATATCTTATCACCCCCCCGACCCCCAAAACGTCACACATCTCATTTCATCTCTTGGTCTTCTAGGCATGTTCAACAGCCCCGGTATGCAGAGCTTGATGCAGCAGATCTCCGAGAACCCGCAGCTGATGCAGAACATGCTGTCTGCGCCCTACATGCGCAGCATGATGCAGTCGCTGTCTCAGAACCCTGAGTTGGCGTCCCAGGTTCGAACACACAACGCATCTTTAGAGAGTGCATCTAGGAAGCGGGCCGCTCATTGATATTCTGATCGTGGATCACATTAGACTCTGATTATGTTGGACTTTATTCACAGGTTGTATTGAGTTTTAATGAGGGATTGAACCGGCTGGCTGTGTGGCAGCTCATTAGCAAGCACACGTGCACAGCTTTTCTATAAGCCCGCCTTAAATGACAGCAAATCAAATCTGATTTGAAGGAACAATTATCAGGAGAGAACGGTTCTGACTCTTCTCTCTTTAGACATTGGTGCTCGGCACAGAATAACCGCTCTATGGCGGGAATATGAATCTGAACTCTCATGCTATATCTATGTGCTCATGGGATTGTAAGCCACTGGTGCTAAAGGTGTATAGATATTGTTATTATGGCCAAGGACGTAATGATGTGTTGGGTATATTCTACTACAGATTTTTAAGATGACTTAACGCCACTTGTTTTGCAGGTGTTGATGAACAACCCCTTATTTGCCGGAAATCCGCAACTGCAGGAACAGTTCAGGTCCCATATGCCCGTCTTCCTGCAACAGGTAAAATCCACAACTGCAGCGACACCCACACGGATTGACGCAATGCATCAAGTGCATGGATGGACAACTGCTTGCGATGGCTTTAAGGATGGGTTGCAAAGGGTCTTTGCAGGTGGGCCAACGGGGGATTGGATAGTGATTGGCTGTTGATGGATCCATTGTGTATGACGACAGATGCAGAACCCAGAGGCGCTCTCGGTAATGACCAACCCGCGGGCCATGCAGGCCCTCATGCAGATCCAGCAGGGCCTGCAGACACTGCAGTCGGAAGCACCGGGACTTATGCCTAGGTACACACACACACACACACACACACACACACACACACACACACACACACACACACACACACACACACACACACACACACACACACACACACACACACACACACACACACCCCATCTCGATGAGCCCAAACAGCCGTACACACACTCTCGCACTCGCTATCGTACACCTGCTCGGGTTCATTCTTTTGCAGCCTTTAATTGCGTTTTTCTCCCATGAAGTCTGGTCCCGGGTGGAATCCCCGGGATGCCCCCCGCCGCTGGGGGTGTGGTGCCGGAGAGCCCCGCCCCCTCCCCCAGCGCGGGAACAAACCCCGCCCAGCAGCAGCTGATGCAGCAGATGCTCCAGATGTTTGCCGGAGGTGCGGGTGGAATGGGAGGAGGAGGACTGGGAGGATTAGCTGGAGGACTGGGAGGAGGACTCGGTGGAGGACTGGGAGGAGGACTGGGAGGAGGAGGAGGCACTGCAACGGTACGTACCAAACGCATGCAAACACCGATTTTGAGACTTTAAGAGTACGGTGAAAAATAATGGTTGATTTGAAAAATGTTCATCTACTCACACACTGCATATACCTAATAGAATGCACATATTTCTTACTCCTAAAAGTATGTCTGTCTCTATGGCGCTGTTTCAGACCTTCGACTAACATTGATTCTTTGGTAAGCTACATAGCACGCTACACGTTTTTGTTAACGTTGAAGGTCCCATGGCATGAAAATGTCACTTTATGAGGTTTTCTAACATTAATGAGTTCCCCTAGCCTGCTTATGGTCCTCCAGTGGCTAGAAATGGCGTTAGGTGTGAAACGAGCACTAGGTATCCGGCTTCGCCTTTGAAAAAAGAAAGCTCAGATGCTCCGATTTCGAATTTGTATGTCGTTATAATATAATATTCCAATATGTCGTGCAAAGTTACCTCCCCTTTCAGAGAATTTGGCCCACCAATGAGACGATGAGCTTTGGCCGCATGAGCGCCACGTGTGTGTGTGTGAATATACACACACAGTAACGCAAGTGTTGTACACTTCTTTGTTATTTGGATAACCGTTCTGCTGTGGGTGTTATGGCGCATAACACGCAACATAAGGTAAGGTTTGCGTAAAGCTCCCATTTGGTGAAAAGACTAGACTGCGTCGGGTTCTCTGACGTCTCCGGTACTTCCACAACGAGACTCGTAGTGGCATCTCGGCCATGGTTGAGAAAGAATTGGGGGTTAAAGGAACTTTGGCTTTGACTCTCTGAAGTCCAGGTTGAACCGCGACATGGAGGAGAAAGGGATTGTTGCCTGGCGGTGGTTCTCTGCTGCCCGGCAGCGGGGCTCAGGCGGGAGACGATCGCGGCCCAAAATCGCAACGTCCCTTTCTCCTCCATGTCGGCGGTGGTGCTCCACCGCAGCCGAGATAACCCCCACTATGAGTCTCATATTGGAGGTACCGGGAGTCCGCAAACGGCAACAATCCCGTTCTCCTTCTCCATGTCGCCACTCAGTCAGTACTTCAGATTAACGTGGAAGAACCAGAGACGTCGGAGAACCCGACGCAGTCGTTTGAGTTTCACAATATCATCCGGTGGCGAACAATGCTTTTGGCCATGATAATATATATTATATTATATAGATATCTATATATTATATTATTTAGATATAGTGCTTCAGGACTCCTGCCGGTGCACCCGGATTGTTCTAGAATATTTACAGAACACGGCCAAAAGCTGTGTGCGCCTCCGGATGATATTATGAATCCGAGCCATGGCAATACATCCACTGTAAACACTAGCGAATGGCACCGTGGCCGCATGCTGCTCAGGGCCACACCCCCACCCTCCTCCTTGACCCGCCTCTTAAGAACGGCTCGTTTGGGGAGGGCTCATTGTGGGACTGGCTCGTGGTGGCTGTAATTCTGCACCAAGGCTGAATTTGTTGAACGTCTTCAAGTACTGTATTAGGGGCCCACTAACACCTATATAAAAACATCCAGAAAGTAGCATGCGATGGGACCTTTAAAGATATAATGGTGTTATATGAACTGATACTCACTCCTGACCAGTAATTAGAAACAAAAACAATGACCACAAATAAATGGTGGAAATTACAAGGATGAAAAAATGGAAGTGGTGGGCAGGTTGCTAGTTCGATCCCCGGCTCCTCCCAGCCTAGTGTCGAGGTGTCCCTGAACAATGCACCTCACCCTAACTGCTGCTGACGAGCTGGCTGTCGCCCTGCACAGTAGACTCCGCTGTCACTGTGTGTATGAACCGCTGTAAGTGGCTTTGGATAAAAGCCTCTGCTAAACACCGTCAATGTCAAATGGTGACCTATTTATTCAGTTCCGGCCAAAGAGAAAGGGGCACTTGGTCTTGTGCTGCACTTTGGACATGTGTCCTCATTGACGTATCACGTCTATCTTATCTGGAGCCGACCAATCCTAGCAGCACCTGCTGCACCACGTTGAAGGAAACTGCCCTGTGGCTTCAAACCAAACAATGAGTGGTTATTCAGCGGACTGCATTTTAATGCTTAAACACTAAAGTGGACTTTTTGTTTGTCACATCTTGGGCTGTATCCGTCTCTGAAAACTCCAAGTGGACAATACATGGTCAATCTATTTTTGGTTTGAAAAAAATCGAATACATTAAAATGAAAATACATTCTCCAGTTGTCCATTACGGTGGCCAGGTTAAGGAAACAAGTTGAAACAGGCACGTCAGATCCAAAGGCTAAATTTAACCATCACATCACAGGAGAACTGGATTAAAGAATAAACTATACTAAATACATTTGTACAAGTGCTTGTAGTAAACCACAATATTCCCTAAGCACTTTTTCAATTTGAAAAGATATAGCCTAAGCCAACACAAATCTTGTGCTCTCTGAGATCCACGTTACCCATTTGCACATTTGTGGCCAGGATTCCTCCTAACGTACCATTGATCTGCAGGCTCATTTTTATCAACGTTCATCAAGTGCTTTGCATTGACCCTTCACTGTTGAATTTGGGTGTTTAGAGGGGCTGTTGACACTGATACATGTGTGCAATTTCCAGGTGGACTGTGATTCAAGTACACTTTTAGTATGGATCCCACTGTATTATACATGAGACCCCAGAACCTTTCTAAATAGAGGTTGAGATTATGTGTTATTAATCTTGTTCTCATGTTTGATCTTACATGAGATAAATCTCCTCGTGAAGCATTTGTCCACTTGTTATAATTACTGTCTCTTACATCATTACTGTCACGCCATGACTTTCTTGAGCCTGTATATGATATTTGATTTGGTAAGTATATTTCACATATAAAAAAGATGTATGCACCCCTATTTTACCAGGTGTGATGTTGGTAGGCTATTAGCAGCTAATTCAAGCTTATGTAGACAGTATGAATGGTAGGGTCCGTCAACCCAAAGCACACAAGTGTGTCGGGATGGAAGTGAAATAACGCCAAAGATTTTTGCATCCAAAATAGACTTGAGTACCATAAGAAGCAAGCAAAACACACAGCTGTACGTTACAACACTGATTTTATTCATCTATGGGCTGAGCTACAAAATTCAATCCCCCAATTGTCCAGATGTCTGATAAGATTCCCTCCCCCACCCCCCCGCAGACCCAGACACCTGAAGTCCGGTTCCAGTCCCAGCTGGACCAGCTGAGCGCCATGGGCTTCATCAACCGAGAGGCCAACCTGCAGGCCCTCATCGCCACCGGGGGCGACATCAACGCGGCCATCGAGAGACTGCTGGGCTCACAGCCCTCGTAAAGACACACATGCAGACAAGCGTGCATACTCACACACATGCACACGTCCCACCCACACAACCAACCAACCAACAAACCACACACTCACTCGCTGTCATCCATACATCTTCGTGAAGACCCTGACAGAAGTCTGGCAGAACCAAGAGAAATACCAGTGAAGAGGTTTCAACCTTTGCAGAAGAAACACGGACATGTTGCGTCTCAGATTCTTTCCCCACCCTTCTTTTTCCTCTTTCTCCTGTTTTTTTCTTTTCCCCCCTTCCCCGATCCTGTTGGTGCCATCCACAGGGATCTGATGCAGTGCACTGCTGCAGTGGCGGACTTGACCATTTCCTTACCTGAGGGGGGTGTTATGTTGCATCAGCAATGCGAATCACGACCAGTTATTTAATTTAATTTTTTTTTTTTCCCCACCATTGTCTCAGTGAGGCCGAGGGTGGTTGTAGTCAGGGGGAGTCTTGTTTGCAGACAAACATGCCTAGAATAGAGCTTGAATCCAGAGTGACATATTGTGGCTTTGTCCTCAGCTCTACACATTTACATATATACATAATCTTGAGTTATCGCTTTTTAATATTGTGGAGCTCCCGTTTTTTAGACAGTCTCGAAAGAACAAGCAAGAGATTGTCCTTTTTTTGTTTTGTTCATTAAAATCTTTAACACCGCCCCTCTATTCCCCCCACTCTCACTCACCTTTATTTTAAACTTCTGCACGAACAGGCCATCGGGTTATATATAAAATCACAATAAATTATAAAGCGCTTCTTAATGACGTGCACCTCCCACACTTCAATTTTATGATTGGTCATTCCAGAACGGCTTGCCCACCCTCTAGCCATGGGTCATGGCTGTTCTCCACCTTTAAAGCACTACCTCTGTGCCTTCGTCGTTCCCTACCCCTCCCTTCCCTCAAAGGCATTCTTAACTGACATCAATTGAGCACGACCAATTATCCAGGATTGGTCGGAAACACGAATTTTCGGCCAAATATCTATAATGGCTTTCACGCAGAAAGAAGTCATTTATTTTTCACCAGAATTATTGAGAACCGTTTGAAGAGGAACACCAGGAAGATCAGTTTTCCTTCTATTTTATCCATACCAATTTAAAATGATTTGAGGTGGAGATAGTACCAATAGATAATTATTGCAAGTCTCAAACCTAAAACAAAATAAATAAATCTGAGATCAAAATGATTAAAGACATAATGGAAAGTCTTATTATTTTATTATGGTGGAAATATAGTCATGTAAATTGAACTTCTAGTTTTTTTTTTTTGCTTTTGGAAATCTCAGCATTGTAGTTGTGGTAACCTTGGCAACTGCTTCTATAGCTTTGCTTTGTCTGTTGACCTCAGCTGATACAAATACATCTCCCAATTCAACATGTTGGAACTAACTTTTAACAGTACTGTACTAAAAAAGAATAATAAAAAAAATCTTGCTAAAAAAAAAACTTTTTGGCGCAGTGTAATTTAATGGACAGTGACGATATGTCTTTTTTTTTTGGCATACTATAATATATTTCTAGAAGTTGGTTCCCCGTCTAATTGTTTTAACTGTAATTGTTGGTGGTTCAAGTCTGTCTACATGTCATGGATGAGTTGATCCATTTAAATGGCTGCAGCCGTGGCTGAGCTCAAGGGTCTTTAGAGAATTGTGATTCATTGTTTGCTCCTATTTGGCTCAATCATCGTGAAAATTGCTGTTCATTCCTGGAATATTGCAATAAAGCTTTGAACCATTAACACTCAATGATCCTGGGCAGGGTTTGAAATCAGTGTATTGCAACGTTTTACCTTCTGGCACCAGAACTAGAGCGTATATGATGCATATTTGCAACACTATTTTTTGATCTAGTCTATTTCATGTTCTAACTAATTTCCTTTGCAGATCCTTATATGAGACTTGAATTCCTTCATCTTAGGGGTGTGTTGCTTGGAGATAGGGTGAAAAAAATTGAGTGTAGATGTTATGAGGGCAATTCGCAATGAGGGGTCTTCTAAATGTAACTTTAAATTTCAAGTATATATACAATCATTTTAAATAAGTATTTCTTGTTCTTTGTCATATTGTATACAACATGTGAATTACAAATTGAATCACCCTGTATGGTGGATTATAATCTTTATCCTGAGCCTCATCTACTGCAGTTTTCATGTCACTCTCCCAGAGAAGGTGACAGAGGTGTAGGTCTTTGGATTGATCCTTCTTGATTTAAATGACTGGTTCCCAGGCTCACATTGTAAGAAACTCTCGCACATTTTGAAAATGTTCAAAGGTTACATCGAATACTGTTTATATTCCAGAGAGAAAAACTTTGCACTTTACAATTTTATTAGAATATTACCTCCTCTCTCTCACACACACACATTTCACGCTCATACTAAATGAAGATGACTCAATCTGGGGCTATTTTTTTAAATTCCTATTTTTTTAGCCTCAGAATTAAGACCTAATGGTGTTAGTGCTATTACGACCAAACATGTAAAAGAAAAGATCAGTGCTAACTTGAAAAACAATACAAAAACTATAAATTAAATCATTTTATTGTGTATTGCACAGTGGATCGCCACTTTAAAAAGTGCCCCCACAATTTAGTTTTGTGAAAACGTTGCCAAAATCACATTTTTTAAATGAATATGAACATGCATGCGTACAGTCAGAATGTAGATCACATATTCATATTGTGTTCTATAAAGTGGTAGATAAAAAAATGTATACATAGTTGGCTTACATTGATTTACACTCACACCTCCATAATGATTGCTACACCCTTGCCTCGTGCTGTATTGTCTGAAGGCTTCTGGGTTTTCAAGCTGTTTTCACACAAAGTGACAAATTGGAAACTCCTCTGAATATCCCAGTATAACTCCCACCCTTCTTGGTGGAAGACGTGATCATTAGTGTTTTTCTTTACATTGACAACATAAAGCATTGCGCTCTGTTATAATGCAGAAAGATCCTCATTGACACTATCACGGTTGGCACGTGCCTGTGAGAGGGATTGGCATTGAACCGCTCCCTGCTAGCCTCTGTGCTCCCCCGGTGACATTCAAATGGGTGCTCTTTGTTCTCCTCGCCTAGTGTTGGGTGTCATTCAGTGGGACAAATGGAGAGCGGTAGAGCTGGATAACAGGGTGGGGTGGAGCCTGTCTGTCTGTTTGTGAGTGGTTCTACCTGTTACACCTGTTTTACACCCATCCTCCTTCTCTCCCTTCCCCATGTTGTCACCTGATCGCTGGTTGGTTGTCATGCAACAGGAACTCTTGTCCATGGCTCGGCCGTGGCTGGTCGCTGTTCACTCCGGCACTGCCCCTATCCGCAAATGAAGGAAGGAGGTGGGAGGAAGGAGGGAGGGTCAGGCTGAACCTGTTTCTTTCCTCCTTCACTTCCTTACTACATTTTCATGAATCCACTGCACTCGGTTCTCTAGGCGAGAGAGTGGAAAAAGAGCTTTGTGTACTGTATGTTGGCGATATATGGGCTTTGTTCTGCGCTTGCTCTCTCCTGACACTGTCCCTTCTCCCTTCTGCACTGGGGATCTGATGGTGTTTGCTGGGCTTATTGACCGTAAGGTGACTCCTTGCAGACACTGAACACAGCATGGGTTCCGATGATTCCTACAACTTTGTCTTCAAAGGTGAGTGATATCTTTCATTCTAAATGGATCATTTCCTCTTCTATTTTTGTTTCAAGTTATTTTTGAAAGAGAACAGAGCCAGCTTTTGACCTAAAGACATTCCATTGTCGTTGTCGTAGCCAAAAGGATCTGTTGAGATTTCTGAAAAAATGCCAAGGGTTGCGTACAGGGAGGGGATTGGAAAGGAGGAAGTAACGACGTATTTACTATTTGGCTTCTGACCAGATTATGCAGTATTTAAGTTCTAGATGTGTTGCAAGTCGATAGGGGGAAGTGTAATTGTTGTGAAAGATTAGTTTTTTCCTGGCTTCAGTACTTCATAGTACTTGACTCGGTTGAACTCGGTTCGATCCTTACATTCCATCAGAAGTTCAATGGAGTGGCCGTGTGAAGCAATACTGCAGCTGTGTGATGTCATCAAGTCAAACACCGGGCAGGACAGCCAAACCCTCTCAGGTTAATAGACAACTTAAGAGGATTTGGCTGGCTGGATGGCTGCTTCTTGCCACAGCACGCCCCGACAGGTCCGTCTCGAGTGTCAGAATCTCCTCTTGTCCTCCAGTGGTTCTGATAGGTGAGTCCGGCGTGGGCAAGAGCAACATGCTGTCTCGCTTCACCAAGAACGAGTTCAACCACGACAGCCGGACCACCATCGGGGTAGAGTTCAGCACACGGACGGTTCAGCTGGACACCAACACCATCAAGGCCCAGATCTGGGACACGGCCGGCCTGGAGCGCTACCGGGCCATCACCTCCGCGTGGGTACACACGCACGCACACGCACACACACACACACACACACACACACAAACACGCAAATCCCATACAAATCCCATACAGATATATACAGGGTTTTTCCTGGCTCAAAATAAGACCTAGGTGGTCACTTTGCGTGACAGTGACTGCGGTCTGTTACTGCAACTGTCAACTCGATGAGTGATCGCTGTAGATTTCAATTACATAGATTTAAAAATATATGCGTTTATTTTAATTTAATATTAATCATCAATGAAGATATCCTTGACCCAACGATCCAGACCCATTGACTCACCTCTGGCCAACCCCTGGTGAGGTTTAGTCACCTCGTTCTGTACCGGCTCGTTCAGCGCCTCCATCAAGGACGTTGTCATGGCAATTTCCTTCAAGAGATATTGCGTCTAGAACAGATGAGATTTCTAAATGCAAAAAGCACTCAATAGTTGTAAACACTTAACCTAGGTTTAATGCATGCATACATTAGACTCCTCTCTAGCAGAGTGAGTCCAGAATACAGTGTGACAGAGCTATTTATACAGTTTCCCATCCTCCCCACTTTGTAGATGTCAATAATCAAATCAGGTACTGTTTACCCAAGAAACAGAGTTGCCTGTGTTCTCATCAAGCAGAAGAGTGCATAAGGGGATGCCTTCTCCCTTGTGACCGGTTTACCCAAGTAGGAAGGTTAACATTTCGATTGACTCTGAGGAAGGTAGGGTGGTTATCCAAGCAAAAGGGTTAACATTTTGATGCCACTGAGGAAGGTGGGGTGGCTGACCCAAGCACAAAGGTAAACATTTAGACGACACTGAGGAAAAGCAGGGTGGCAAGACAATACACGGAATAGAAAACAAAGCCTATATGACTAAAAGGGAACAACATTGGTATTTTTTCATGACAACTGGCCATAAAATAGGGGCCCTTTAACGTTTCACAAAGACCTAGCTTTGGTATTAACAAGAATAGAGTTATGTTTAATTGCGCGTAATGACTGTTGCATCATTTTAAATTAAAGAAACTGCAGATGTACATCAACTAGACCGTTCAATATGTTTCAGAAATGAAACTGCCACTGAAAGGTAACACCATTCAGTGCCAACACCGTAATACCATTTTTATTTGGCACCTGCTGGCGGGATAACCGAACTGCAGTCATAAATGCTTTGGCCGATTTTAACCTTTCCTATTGGTCTATCCCTTGCGTGGTTTTGCCTTGAAGGGGCCTCATGAAGAGGGCCCCTGATATCAGGAGAACTCTTGAGGGGTTATTTTAGAATATCTTGTTCGAATAGATTTTTTTTACAGATTACCAATTGCTCTACATATTCGTAGGACCTTATTTAAATGTGTCCTTTCACTTTCAGATTCCACCAGTGTGAAGGGACTAATTTTAATCTAGGAGCAGTTCACGTTTACCTAATTGACTATATTTGTTATTTCCAGTTCCCAGCCATTAGTTTCCCACGTTTGGAAGTGGTTAAAGCTATTTAAATGGACCAAACTCCTGAGGTACCTCATGTATACAGTTTTGGGAAAAGAATGATGTACTTGCTCTATTTATCTTAAGGTTCACTGTGTTAAAACCTTGTAGACATTTCTAGCAAATCCTAATTTAAATTAATCTTCTAATCCAAAAATTCCACGATTCTTACATATAATAATCGTGTTTGCAACTTAGAACTTTGACCTAATTATTGTAAAGTAATATAAATTATGAAAGTTAATTTAGCAGGTTTATTTGGGCAGAAAGTAATTGATAATATTTTATTTAGTACATATTGTATATACACACGCAAGCACGCACGCACGCACACACATACATACACATTCAGATACACACACAAACACACCCCATATAAACACACACACACACACACACACACACACACACACACACACACACACACACCATATACAGAAAAACACATGTTGTTAACGTAGGTCATAATTATCAGGCTGCTGACGTGGTTTTGGTAACACTTATTACATTGTAATTACACAGCATTAAGGTAACAACCTGTGAAAGCATGTGATTAATATTAATAATGTTGTGGCATAGCATGTGACCACGCAGAGGTTAGTTTGTTACTCTTGGAATGCTGTTCAATGATGTTTTTACATATGAAGAACATTGCTGATCCCAATGGTCTTGCTTGTGGAATGACGTCCCCACAGCACATCGTAAGGTGAAGTGTAACCCCGGTTTCTTCTGTTCTGTTACGCCAGATATTACCGGGGGGCCGTCGGAGCACTGCTGGTCTATGACATCAGCAAGCACCTGACCTATGAGAGCGCAGAGCGCTGGCTGAAGGAGCTGTACGACCACGCGGACCCCCACATCGTGGTCATGCTGGTGGGCAACAAGAGCGACCTGGATAGCGTGCGCACCGTGCCCACCGAGGAGGCCCAAGACTTTGCAGGTCCGACCTCCTGGTCAATCTCTCTCATTGATTTTTCATTGAATAGTTATCAGGCCGATTGTATACACATGCATTTTAGTGGCGCTCTCCAATATTCTGCAGAGCTGTTGTGTTGTTGTTTTATTCCGATGTATGTGTGCATGTTATCAAATGTTATTGTTTAGGAAGTATAGTATAGCAAATAGAGGATCAACACAGGGGTGAAAACGACATGCGTCCAGTGAGCTGTGTTTCTAAGATATCCTTTGCTTTGCGTAGTAAGTTAACTGCGATATTTAATCCGATCTTCTTTTACCAGACAAGAAAGAGCTCATGTTCATGGAGACGTCGGCCTTAGACTCCACCAATGTCGAGGCTGCTTTCAATGAGGTCCTCAAAGGTATGCTCTGTACCTGCAAAAAGCTATAAGCCCTATTTTACAAGGCCAAAGGTGTGTGTGTGTGTAGGATCCTCTACTGATTCCTGTGTTTCCCTCCAGCTATCCATAAGAAGGTGGCCAGCAAAGAGGTGACGCGAGGCTCCATCTCCGCAGTGACCCTGTCCAACCCCATCGAGCCCAAGGATGAGGGGAGAACCTGCTGTAAGAACCTTTGAAAGACCCCCAGGGTCTCTGGTGACAGACATGTCATCATCATCATCATCATCCTCATCCTCATCCTCATCATCATCATCATCATCATCATCATCATCATCATCATCATCACCATCATCATCACTATCATCATCGTGTTCAGCTGTCAAGGTCAACCGACTGCTTGCCACAAATAAACTGATAGTCGGTACAATTTGGACCCAAAGATAAAGATGTGGTTGCTCTAAAGTGCAGAAATGAATATGTATTTAATATATGGATGGATGACCTAAATGTTAAACGGAGGTGGTAAGCTGGTGCTTACCATTGCAAAGAATGGTTGTAAATGCTAAAAGATGCCACCGCAATATTTTCTCTCCGTTATTTTATTCACATTTATGTTTTGAATCCAGTAGGATAAATTTAACCTTATAAAAAAAGCATTTTCTTTTTTCTTTGGTCTCTGTGCATCTCTAATACCGACAGGAATCTACACTGGAGTAATGGAGTCATTTGAGGTGGGATTGATATAATGTGGGCCTTGCAGTGTTGACCGTGGCCTGTAGGTGTCAGTGTAGTCTTGGAAAGAATCGCACACGTACCAACACCTTAAACGACCTTCATTAACCTATAGAGCCCAGCACACAGAGGAGGAGGGGGTCGGGGTTTACATCAAAAAAGAGTTCTTATGTCAAGCTGCATTTGGAAAGCCAATCACTCTCCAGGAAAACACTAATTAATACATACACTATACGTACACTATTTTGACAAAGTGAGCGATCCCCACCCAACTAAATGAATAAATGTCACAGAGGTAACCTACAGGCGACACATTTTAGAGAACAGCAAATACTAGAGCAAGGTGTAGGTAGCCAATAAGGTGTTAGCTATGTTAGCTGACTAACGTTTATTAACGTCTTTAGTTTTCATATATAGGATAAATGTACCACAATAACAAATGTTTTCAGGCAGACATCTTTATTAGTGGTGGCTTTCATGCTCTTGAATTCCTTCGCGCCGTGCTGTTGTTAGACAAGCGTCAATATGTTCACGTGTCTCCAAAATCTCCTTCCTTTGAAGATTTATGAGAGACTGCAAAGCAATGGCTCATTCGTGGGCCTCATTGTGTTATGGCGGCAGCAAGGGCAGAAAGAAGATCTGTAGACGATAGTTTTAAATGGATGGCGCCGTGCAGCTCGTCTGAGAATGTTAAATCTCAGATGTCACTCCTTTCCGACATCTTTCTGACAGATACAGTGTCTGGCTCACACATGTGCAGTAGGTGTGTGTGTCTCTGTGTCCATCTAGGTGTGTGTATGTGTGTATGGGTGAGTGAGTGTGTATTTGCGTGTGTGTGTCTGTGTTTGGGGCCTATGTGGCCTAGGTACGATGAATACCAGCAATTAGTATGACAATGAATTAATCACTAAATGTTGAATTGGTTTCTGTGATATTTGAACATCTTTTGATATTTGAACATCTTCTATACATCTTTTGAGCTCGTCCTCACTTTTGACATTCTGGTTCACCCGCAAACACAGAGTTCCCTCTAATCCAATCTCTCTTTCTCTCTCTCTTTTCCATCTCCCGCTCTCTTTCTATCTCCATCGCTCTCTTTCTCTATCCCGCTCTGTGGAAGTGAGCTTATGTTGTATTTAGCCATGTGCCATGTGTCACCAACCACATTGGGAACAAGAGGAGAACAGGCAACACCTGGACTGGTGCGTGCCTGCAAACAACTCTCCAATGAATTTGACTACTCACACAAGTACACATGCACACACACACGCACACGCACACACACACACACACCATCAAAGGCAGTGTAATGTAGCTAAGCAACAACGACACAGTTCTCTCTCCATGCATTTGTCACGTTTAGTGTTTTGTATGGCTTCTCAGAACTCTGTGGCATGCACTGAAGAGTCTTACTAGAGCCTCTCTACACTGATAATGCACACACACACACACGCACACACCAAGCATGGCCGCACACACACACACACACACACACACGTAGGTGCACAGTTCAACAGATACACACCAACTCCATTGGGACTGGGTTGGTCATTTGTTGGTAGGTGAGGTTGAAGCCTAAATGAAGTTGTGTTTTTTGTGAGGTTGTATTTGTGACTATGGGGGTATTGCTGCCTACATGAACATGAACACATCTGAGTTACCGGGCGAGCCACTCTTTCTCCTCTGTGATTAGATGGGGGCATTAAAAATGCCAATTGTCAGTGCACAAAAAAAAAAAAAATTAAATGGATGCCTACTACGGGTGGTTATGTTGCTATGGCAACCAACAAAATGTGCTTTGGGGTTGTGTGGTCTGCTATTGTTCCTGAGTTCCAAAATGCCTGGCAGAGAGCTGAGAGGGGGCTTCTGCTGAGAAGATGGTGAGATGGTGGATGGTGAGATGGTAGAGGGTGAGGAGATAGTGAGATGGGAGAGGGTGAGGAGATAGTGAGA
The DNA here is from genome assembly GCF_949987615.1 of Pollachius pollachius. Taxonomy (NCBI): domain Eukaryota; kingdom Metazoa; phylum Chordata; class Actinopteri; order Gadiformes; family Gadidae; genus Pollachius; species Pollachius pollachius. The sequence continues at coordinate 22,111,475 of NC_136946.1, read as the reverse complement.
TGGGAGAGGGTGTGGAGATAGTGAGATGGGAGAGGGTGAGGAGATAGTGAGATGGTAGAGGGTGAGGAGATAGTGAGATGGGAGAGGGTGAGGAGATAGTGAGATGGGAGAGGGTGAGGAGATAGTGAGATGATGAGGAGATGGTGAGATGATGAGGAGATGGTGAGATGATGAGGAGATGGTGAGATGATGAGGAGATGGTGAGATGATGAGGAGATGGTGAGATGATGAGGAGATGGTGAGATGATGAGGAGATGGTGAGATGATGAGGAGATGGTGAGATGATGAGGAGATGGTGAGATGATGAGGAGATGGTGAGATGATGAGGAGATGGTGAGATGATGAGGAGATAATGAGATGATGAGGAGATGGTGAGATGATGAGGAGATGGTGTGATGATGAGGAGATGGTGAGATGGGAGATGTTGGGATGGTGAGGAGCTGTTGGGAGTGTGGAGTTCAGCCATGCTTGTACTCTTTCAGGGGTCATCCTCAAACAGGGGAGGTTTGGGGGAGTGTTTGACCTTTTTGTTGACTTGTTTTTGTGTGTTTGTACTTGAGCGTGTACTGTAGTTTGTCTATATTTAGGAGTCTGTTTGTGTGTTTTTGTCTGTGTTTGAATATATTTGTATGTGTGTCTGTGTTTGTATCTCTGTGAGTGTGTGTGATTTGATGTATTTGTCTGTGTGTATCTATAGGCATTTCTACACTGCCAAGCCGAGGCTTGGCATGACCTGCAATTTCACTGTCTTGTCTGTGTAAAACCGAGAGGGTAAAATCCCCCTTCGTCACAGAGCCGGCTTACTTTGTTCATTGGAGTAGGCGGGGCTACGCCCGGAGAGTAGACCTCTTTAGAATAATTTACATACTCTGAATGTTTTTATTTTTTATTATTCAAGCCACCCACGTGCAAGAATGCGTATACATCTGAGTGTAGGCTACAAAGGCGATTAACTATTTACAAGGTCAAAAACACCAACATATTCTTTATTTTGCTGACCACATGTTTTTTTATCCCGACATAAGGAAAGTTCCTCGTCTTTCTCGTAGATCGCACCATCTTCGTTAAATGCAACTGCATAACCTTCTCTCCCATAATGGTCAGCAGCTTGCGGATCTCAACGTCTCTTCAATTAGAACTACTCATGTTGATATCGCTGCGTTGTCTCTGTTGTAGAGACAACGTAGGGTCCGAGAGGGTAAATTGGGGTGCAAGATCAAGCCGGTTTATCACCTCAGACCATGCCGGAAAAAGGTAGCATAAGAAGGGCATATTCTGCAGTGTAAAAACGTTTATGTTTGTGAATGAGTATTTTTGTGTAAAGGTGAACGTGTATGTGCATGTGGGAGGGCTGTTAGTACACCCTGTATGTGTGTGTGTGTTATCTTCCCATACAGCTTGGGCAATTAACTCCTTAAAAGCCTCTAATATCATAACACTACTTGTTGTGTTTGGCTCTTCTATTGGATCCATCTGGGGTCAGGACAACAGTTTCTGACCCCCAATTTTACAGGTTGCCTTCAACAAACTCAGAGCCTCAGCTCCAGTCCACTTAACATAGCATTAAATACCACGTTGCCATGGGAACTGTAGTGTTTGCGCATGAGTCAATATTAGCATGAAACATGATGCAAACAGCCGTTGTCTTTCATCGATTTAAAAAAATATATAATTTTCCGAAGGAGGTCCATATATATATATATATATATATATAGATATATATATATGTATAATGGAAGTGTTGGTGTGGGTGGTTTCAATAGTTTAGGTCTGTAAGGGTTTCTATATGTGCCATGTATCTTTTTTCGAGGCATACATCCCCCCCCTCGTAGATTTTATTTTATGTCACTCCCAGACTACCCCCTACTAAGCCCTCCACTGCCCAGAGGTTGTAAACATGGTGTTGGTCAAGGTGTAGTTTGTAGTCTGGATCTCAGGCGCTCCTACAGACACTCCACCTGGGCGATAGATGATCCCAGCTGACTCCTGCTGCAGTCTGGACCAGAAAGAGATCACTCCTTCAGACAAGATGGATATGGTAGACGTTGTTTTGGTATTTCATCTTCTTGTACTGTTGTGGATAAAAACCAACGCTTAAATACTTTTACAAAATACGAGAGGTCAAGAGGGACAGGGTTTAAAAGATAAAGTTCTTATTGCATTACAGTGTAAAGAAGTTACAACTTAAACATTACAGTAATATCATATGTAGAGCAACATCATACTCGTGATCATCATACTTGTGATTAAAATCAACTCGTCACCTTATTAATTAAACTGATTTAAAACGGACACAATAAACCACATGTGCTTATAAGATGATAACATGAATTCAAACAATTGAGCAGGCGCGTGCCGTCAATATGGGAAGGTGGGGCAGCGAACTACTTGCAAAAGAAAGCTCCCAAATATTTTTTCCTCAGTAAATCATTGCTCCAAGTCTATTTTTTAATAACGTCATTGTCACATTAACTATCTTTAGTTTTTTCAGGCTTTCCAACTATTTTTGGTCTGTTGACAATCATTTTTGTTGATATTGGTGATTTTAGTTTATTGTCATGCAATGTTTGGGCAGGGCAGTTCAGCGATCACGTCCCTATCAATGTTTATCGCATAACCCTGCAGGCTTTAATAAGGATTTCAATCCGCGCTAAAAGACGCCTATATGGTCGTAAACTAGTCTGCACCATGGTCATATTCTAGAACTGTTGTTGTTTTAACTCAAATTATTCAGTATCTTTCATTTCTATATCAGATTCATAAATGCTGCTGCAAAACGCGCACAGTAACGTTAGGCTATTTGCCTATTCTTAAATCTTACTCATAATTAGTTTAGTTAGCATGTTTCAATGTAGCTAAAAAAAAATACATATTAAAAACATTGAAATTGTGGGTGCAGTAATAAAGTAATAAAGTAATAAAGCAGGCTTTGACTAACTGTAGTAACTGGTTAACAACCTCTAAGTCAGTGTAAGAAACATGAGCGAAAGGCCGCAGGCCTTGTGGACGTCATAAAGCTCTCCCCGTCTCCTCCTCCCAGGATCACTTGGGCCAGGTACAGAGAGATTGTAACTTTTTAGGGGGCAATTCACGTTCAGCTAAGTAACCGAGGTTCATCTCGGGATCGGCAAATGGTGTGAGTGAATGTCGCTCAGGATGTGTTGACCTTTCCTTCAAAATAAAAGCAGAGTTAACCGTTTGACAGCCTCACTGGCTTTCTGAACGGATCAATGGCTTGTTAGTGGATTGGCTGAAAACAACACATCCTTCTTTTAGAATTGGACCTGGATATCGTAGGCCTATGCCCCATATATTTGGTATATTTTGGTCAACAGTTGCCTGTATTGAGCTTCAAACCTTCCAACGAATTCTCATGTAAACTTACGTGTAAAACGTGTAAACACTCACACACACACACAGACACACGCGCGCGCGCAGGCTCGTGCACACAGAAATAAACAGATGTTACCTTTTTACGTTTGATGCCTTGGTTAATTATAAGAGCAATGGGGTTGATGTGATTGATCCGATTGTCTCCGATATCAACTGTTCTCAGTGTTGCGCAGGATCGCTGCGAGATGAGGGCTGAGTGGACGATAAGGTGGAGGGAGGAAGAGAGGTGGGGGGGTGTTGGAGGGCTGAGTTGATGATGAGGTGGGGAGGGGGTGGTGTTGGGGAGGGAGAGGAGTGGTGCTGAAGGGGATTCAGATCCCGACAAGCAGCAGCATTGTGGTGCGGCAGCGCGAAAGAGAAGGAGACGCATCCCTGCTGAGAGATGGGAGAGATTTCTACTATCACACACTCGAGTATTGCTCACTGAACAAAAAGGAGCTACGATGTTCTTTGGTATGTACATTCAATTCTGCTCTTTCTGGTTAAATGAAGACAAAATGCCAACATATTGTGATTAATCCGAGTTCTGCTCCCTGTGTGAAACACTTGTTGCTGTTAAAAACGACGTGCAGTCAGTCACGAACTGTGGGACTCCAGAGACTGATGGTGACTGACTGGTTACGGTCTGCATATACTGTATATTTATACGGTTATACAGTCTGTCAGTACCGAGCAGTAATGCGCTCATATAGGCCAATTCATTAAGCCATTTTAGGTATTGAATGTAAGCACTTTGTTTCGCTGATAGTCAGGTAGTAACATTTCAAATTCTTACTGGGAATTATTGTCGAATGAACATTGCACATAAACAACTGGTGTGGCACTATTTCGTATTTTATTTTGAAACAGTCCTCCTGAGCAAGTCAAGAACCGTAGGCTGCCTGGTGACCGTATGAGTTGGGGATATAATATAAAGTAATATAAAGGACATCCTAAACGTGTCTTTCATCAAAAATAAATAGACTGGGATCAAACGGCAAGAAATGCGCGGATGTTTTGTTTTGTTATCACAGTTGGAAAAACGCCACGCAGCACAATCAGCACTAATTACCAACCACTTATACATATTCTGATTGCCCACGCACGAACGTTGATTATGCGCGTGTTGAATGTGTGTGTGTGTGTGTGTGTGTGTGTGTGTGTGTGTGTGTGTGTGTGTGTGTGTGTGTGTGTGTGTGTGTGTGTGTGTGTGTGTGTGCGTGGGCTACGTGTCGTGATAAGTCGTCTTCGGACGCTCATGTCTCATCATAGTATCTGGAGCGCTAATTCTCATTCATTGGGATCATGTTGGGAGACAAAAACCAGACATGACCCCAAAGTTCTCCAACTTCGGTTGAGGAGCTTGATGGCACTTGAGTTGGGTTGTTATACGGTATTATTTTGAATATGTCATCTATTCTGATCATTTGACTCCCTCATAGTAGTAGTAGTAGTCTTTATTGTCCCCAAGGGGCAATTTGGTTTGCAAACAGCCAAGTAGTCAACACAGCTAATGCAAAACATCAAATAAATAAAAAACATAAATACATATAACATACAGTAGAAGTCATGCTGACATTGTGTGGGAAATAGCAGCTCGACCTACAGCTTGTTTAAAAACCCAACAGCTAAAGGAACTAATTATCTCAGGTGTCTATCTGATTTGAAGTCCTTTTGAAAGTGTCCTTCCTCCCTGATGGCAGGAGTCGAAACTGCATGAAGAGGGTGTTGAGGGTCAGCAAGAATGGCCTTGCCCTCTGAGTGGCTCTAACTTGATAAACATGGCCATGATTATTGAAGTTGTTGCAAATAGTCTTTTGGCAAAGTTTAAAGGGGACATATTATGAAAACAACACTTTTCCTGGGATTTGGGGTGTTGTTTTGGGTCTCTGGTGCTTCAACACGCACACAAACTTTGAAAAAAGTTTGTGTCCTCCGGGAGCTGAAATGTTCGCCGGACTTTTCAGCTCCCGGAGTACACCGCCGGAGTACACGGTTCATGTGTTGCGGTTCATGGACTTCAGAGAGTCAAGGCCAAAGTTCCCTTCTCCCAATTCTTCTCAGCCATGGCCGAGATATCCCCCACTACAAGTCTTTACTTGTTGAAGTGCCAGAGACGTCAGAAGCAGTCTTTATAATTCATAATATCATCCAAGGCGCACATAAATTTTGGCCTTGATATTAGATATAATATTATATAAATACCCATTTATTATATTATATTATATTATATTATATTATATTATATTATATTATATAGGTATAGAGCTCCAGGAGTCCGCAAACGGCAACAATCCCTTCTCCCCCATGTTGTGGTTCAGTCTGACAGCTCATTGGTCAATGGGCAGCAGCTCATTTGCATTAAAGCTACAGACACAAGAAACAGCTCATTCTGAAGGGACTGAAACAGAGGGCAATTGCGGTAGGCACGATTTTTTTCCTAAAAGCTATTTCCAGCAAACAGCTTCAAAAACATGTTTTCTGGAACTCAAATACTATGTTTACTTGTTGTGGAAACGCCATAATATGTCCCCTTTAGCAACTTATGTTCACCATGCTGAGGTTGACAAACCAACAAATCATTGCAAAAGTAAAAATTGACTCAGTAAAAGATGAATAAAGTATTTTCAAAAGCGATCTGTCAACGTTAAAACCCCTCAACTTCCTCAAGAAAAACAGTCTCTGGATTGTCCTTTATGCAGACAGAGGCAGTGTTGGCATCAAAGTCATTTTATGATCCAGGACTTTCCTAAGTACCTATACTAGCTTACTGTCTCCACATCTATACCATTGATAATAGTATAAGCCGGTATTAGTATCATCATCATCATCATCATCATCTCATGCTAAATGTTGACATTTCCATGCAAACCAGTAGGCATATACTCTGAACAAATACATTACTATTTATAGACTAAAACAGCTGTGAACATGATTCATTTCTTCTTTCCTGGCAATGTGTTGACAAACTGTGTGGTTTTATTTTGAATGTTAAACTCAAATTATGCAGTATAGAATGTATTTGTGAATCCATTATGCTATATTCTGTATCCACTTAACTCTCTCTCTCTCTCTCTCTCTCTCTTTCTCTCTCTGTTCTCTCTCTCTCTCTCTCTCTCTCTCTCTCTCTCTCTGTCTCTCTCTCTCTCTCTCTCTCTCTGTCTCTCTCTCTCTCTCTCTCACTCACTCAGCCACTGACTCACCCACTCACCCACCCAATGACTCACCCACTCACCCACTCACCCACTGTCTCACTCACTCACCCACTCACCCACCCACTCACTCACCCACTGACTCACTCACTCACCCACTGACTCACTCACTCACTCACCCACTGACTCACTCACTCACTCACTCACTCACTCACTCACTCACTCACTCACTCACCCACTGACTCACCCACTCACCCACCCACTCACTCACCCACTGACTCACTCACTCACCCACTGACTCACTCACTCACTCACTCACTCACTCACTCACTCACTCACTCACTCACTGACTCACTCACTGTCTCACTCACTCACCCACTCACCCACCCACTCACTCACCCACTGACTCACCCACTCACCCACTGACTCACTCACTCACTCACTCACTCACTCACCCACTGACTCACTCACTCACTCACTCACCCACTGACTCACTCACTCACTCACTCACTCACTCACTCACTCACTCACCCACTGACTCACTCACTCACTCACTCACTCACTCACCCACTGACTCACTCACTCACTCACTCACTCACTCACTCACTCACTGACTCACTCACTGACTCACTCACTCACCCACTCACCCACTGACTCACTCACTCACTCACTCACTCACTCACTCACCCACTCACTCACTCACTCACTGACTCACTCACTCACCCACTCACCCACTGACTCACTCACTCACTCACTCACTCACTCACCCACTGACTCACTCACTCACTCACTGACCCACTGACCCACTCACTCACTCACTCACTCACTCACTCACTCACTGACTCACTCACTGACTCACTCACTCACTCACTCACTCACTCACTCACCCACTGACTCACTCACTCACTCACTGACCCACTGACCCACTCACTCACTCACTCACTCACTCACTGACTCACTCACTGACTCACTCACTGACTCACTCACTCACCCACTCACCCACTGACCCACTCACCCACCCACTGACCCACTCACCCACCCACTCACACACCCACTGACTCACTCACTCACCCACTGACTCACTCACTCACCCACTGACTCACTCACTCACCCACTGACTCACTCACTCACTCACCCACTGACTCACTTACTTACCCACTGACTCACCCACTGACTCACTGACTCACTCACCCACTGACCCACTCACTGACTCACCCACTGACTGACCCACCCACCCACTGACTCACCCACTCACCCACTGACTGACCACTCTCTCTCAAGGTAACATGTCCCACGCCAGTCTCCCGCCACTGGCCCGTGCCGTGCCGGGTGTGTCGCCGCCCTCGCCTGACCTCAAGTATCACCTCCCCCTGCGGCTCCCGCCTGTGTTCGGCAAGGTGAGTGACATCCCCAGGCGCCATCGCCATGGTAATCACCCTCCCCCCAAACCAGTAAGACAGAGCGCTTTGTTCAGGGGAAGCAGAGTCTGTAAGTCTACTGTTTGTTCCTATTCCTGTGTGGCTTGTGTGAAACAGGGGCTTGTGTCCAGGTTCTGCAGCCCTCCCTCCTCCTCGCTGCCAATCACAGTGTCTTTATCACAGTGGGAACCTAACATTTTTATTTTAGCAGCGTTCTGGGTACAGGCAAACAAAGTTTTTGTTTGCCAACTTTGCAAACAAAGTTTTTGTTTGCCTGTCGTCAACGTGTGTGAAGGACGTATGTGTCATCGTTTCCGTGGGGATGTCCAGTCAGGGGCCGCAGTGTATTGGCATAAATCTTTGAATCAGGTAGCCTGCAGTTATTAATACAACAACACACAATCACCACAATCACACAAAAACAATATAATGATGAAAAGTATTTGGGCAAAAAAATAGGCAACACATTTAAATAATGTCTTAACACATTAGATTAATTGAACAATAGCAATCAGCTCATCAAAAATTACCTACAAGTTGATTAACAGCCAACTAATGGTCTAGTAACCATTCATTAATATTAGTTAATGCAGTATAAAGCATTAACATTTAGCATTATTGTTATAATGTATGAATGAAAACCTCTGTTGACATGAACACCATTACCTTATTTAACATGAACACCATATGTAAACCTAAACACCATTTCCTTATTTAACATGAACACCATATGTAAACCTGAACACCATTACCTTATTTAACATTAACAACATAAACATGAACACCATTAGTAAAGGATTACTAGACCATTAATGCACTCTTCATTTTTAAATGGTTAATAATTCTAATTACAGAATTAACTATAGAGTGTGTGTTTGTGTATCTCCATACTCAGTATCAGTATCAGAGTAACACTATGGCTATTCTGAGCACCGCCAATGAGTACAGCTGCATTTGTTTGCAGTTTTCCCACTTTTCTACCAAAAAACCTTTCAGTCCTTTTTCACTCGTCACACCCCAAGAACCCAGAAGGAGAAGAAAACTGACTGAAGCCCTTCAGCCCCTCCTCCCCACACACACTCTCTCTCTTTCTCTTTGTCTAACTCACATTTTCCTGTCTCACCTAATAAACTATCTTAAAAAAAGAGAAAAAAATCATGCTCCACGCTTGACTTTCTTTCTACTATGTGTCTCTGTGTGTGTGTGTGTGTGTGTGTGTGTGTGTGCATGTCTACGTCTCAGTGCTCCCCATCACCACACATTCCTCCTCTCCTCCCTCCTTTCCTCTATCTCTCCTCTCACCTTAATCTTCTTATGACACCTTTGCAGTAAACACAGATATATTTTATTAGTATTTGACCGTATTTGACAACCTATGCTGCCTGGTGACATGTCTTTTCACCCAAAAGAGTTTCCTTCTTCATCATCATCATTATCATCATCATGGTGGGAATGAAAACAAGTCTCTATAAAATATATTTTTGCGATGGGAATCCTCCTCAGTAGGAAATATGCATAGCGGTGCTGATAAAGCGAAGATGCGGGCGGTAAGTAAGTGGGCACGGACACATGTTAACTCTGAGCTCTCTTGAAATTCCTATTTTTTCAAATGCGTAGGCGTTCCTGCGTTAGTGAGCAATGATTTGTGTACGAATGACGATGCTATAAGTGTGCATTTGATCCATTAATGCTCTTACCCTGATATGCATCCCCATATGTATCGCCATGGATACTAATGCATGTGTTGAATGTATGTGCTTGTTTGTGCTGGTGTGTTTGTTTGTCTGTGTCTGTGTGTGTGCGGGCTCAAAAAAATAGATAAATAGTTTGGTCACGTGTGTGTGTGTGTGTGCATAGGATGCAAGCAAACTGTTATTTGGAGAGTGTCAAGGAGGATTTCATCTGTAGTTCAGCTCATTTTCATTTTGTTCCTCCGACATGCGTGTGAAAACATCACAAACACAAACACACACACACACATACCAAGCTTTTAAAGCGGCTGACAAATGCTTGTAGACACTCTCCCACACATCTTCAGTCTTCAGTCATTATTCTAGTCATGCGTGTGCATGCACACATATCACACATAAGCACATGCACTTAAACACAAAAAACACACAAAAACAGAGATGAGACAGGCACACACTTTACGCAAACATGTCATACATACCATGCACAACCGCACACATTGTTGTTCGTCCAATAATCGTATTTCTTTTGATCTTCTCCACATATGAGAAAAAGGCTGGTGTCTAAACCAAGAGGTGATATCCATTCTCGACACAAAGGCTGTCACAGATCAAAGAGCTAAAGACATCATGAGAAGATTCAGAAGGAGGCCGTAGACTGAATGAGTAGGTAGGAAGGAAGGGAGGAAGGAAATGAGGAAGGGGACATGGGGAAGATGAGGAGGGGAAAAGGGCCTGTAGTGAAACTCCGTCTCAATGTTCATCAATGGACAAAAGACGAGACAACATTCCTTTGTTGAGGTAAAAGGTTTACTTCAAAAAGTTCAAAACAAAATACAAATCAAAATCCACGGTCTTATGCACGTCTAACGCATGGTCAAAATGTCCGACTTAAACTGGTTTCTTGTGATTCTTCTTTTTTTTTCTCAAACCTTTTCTCCTGACACTGCTTCTTCTAACTAGTCTAGTCTTTCCAAGATACTGGTCTTGGTCTTTATCTCCACTCTTGGAACTGTTCTGCTGGAGTCCGGTAAGGTTTCAACCACTCTCCTCATGAGCCAGGAGTTTCGAGGTGAAGAACTGTCCACTAACAAGTTATTTCATGGTCTCGACCACTTCTGTCATTCTTGGAGGAGTGGGAGATACTCGCGGGTCCATCTGGTCCAGAACAAGTCCGCTAGATATTGGGCTTGCTTCAAGCGTTCTTTTGTGTCAGTGTCGTTTTTGCTGAAAATGCCCGGAATCATGGTGTGTGTGAGTTCAGCAGCATGAAATGATTGGGGGTCAGACGCTTGATGTCATTCAGGGTCCCGGAACGCTAACTAAGTTGTTGATGCTTGATTTTATGTGTAGCGACCCAAATCATGCTACTGCAGAAGTTTGAAGCTATTTTGATATATTAGTGGTTAAAAAAATTATGATTTGAAGCGTTCGCTGTGCCCCTAGCCAATAACATGGAAACCATTTGGGGTTTTACATTGCTCCGGGCAACTTTGGGCAAGCTCTATATTCTATTATCAACGAAAAAAAGTGTCTGAAGGGCTTATTTTATGGGTTTTCATGCCGAAAAAGACCCTGGGTTAAATTTTTGCTGGAATTACACTGTAAGTTGATTTTTTTGGCATCAGAATTTTGCATACCTAATTTTTTAAGGTTGAATATTCAATTTTGAATTTGTTCACATTTCAAAAATAGCGTGTGGTGACCCTAAATTTCAGTGGGGCAGAAACTGCTGGCGTTTTACCACACCACAATTGTTTTTGTAATATGTATACATTATATACATATATAATATTATATTATACATTATTACATACAGCGTTTCTCTTTGAGCAACCACATAGCCATTATTTATTTTCATACCATGCTCGGAAGAAAGTTATGTTGTATGTTTAATTAAGCAATTTTAACCTCTCAGATGTTTTTTTTAACAGAAACTCAACACTGTTAATCACAGGTACAACACCACTCGCCATATCTGCATCTGGGTTATGCGATTAACATGCGGAGGAGCACGATCGCTGAGTTGTCCTGCCCCACATTGCATGACACGTTAAACTCAACTAGAATCGCCACCATCATCCAAGATTTGATGTCAACAGACCAAAATAGTCGGAAAGCCTACAGAAACTATAGATAGTTCACTTGAAATTCACATTATTGAAAAAAGACTTGAAGCCATGATTTACTGAGGAACTATTTTTTGGGAGCATGCTTTTGCAAGTAGTTCGCTGCCCCACCTGCCCATATGGACGGCACGTGCCTGCATTTAAATGCAGTGGTAAAAAAATTCAGATACGTTACTTCAATGCATAAATATTCAGTGCTTAAAATTAAATGGCTTTTTATTTTCAAAATCCGAGGAGACATATATACATCCTGAAATTGCTGTGTGTTGAATTAGACCCGTCCTTCCCTGTGCTTCATGCATTTTAACTTCAGCTTGATCTTTGCTGTGAAGAGGTGGTGGTCAGATCCTGCGTCTGCTCCACTTCTTAGATCCAGCAGAGAGTGTCTAAACTTCTGGCTTACGCAGATGTGGTCTATCTGATTTTCTCTGGTGTGGTCAGCAGACACCCAGGTAGCTTTATGGATGGGTTGGAGTTGGCTTGCCTGTTCATTGGCTCCACGTTATCTTCGACTATGACTATGTTGACTGTTACTGTGTTCTTGACATCCGGGTCGTCTTGAAGGCTTTTCTTCCTTTGCACAGGTTGTTTGGGACAATCATGTTCACTTTGCAGCAGGATGTTTGGTACATTAATCCATGTTCCTTCTTGCATCAAACCTTTTGGCCTTCAGTAACTTGTTGGCTTCATCTGCAGGATTTTCTGCTGTTCCGACGTAGTTCCAGCCAGACGGTTTGGTGGGCTTCACGAACAGTGTTGGGAACGTTACTTTAAAAAAGTAATTAGTTATAGTTACTCACTACTTGTTCCAAAAAGTAACGGAGTTAGTAACTGAATTACTCTACAATAAAAGTAATTAGGGAAAGTATCAATTTGCGTTACTGTAAAAAAATAAATTTGCTATATGTCAAAGAATTTGGATTTTTCTGAGCAGTTCTCCCTTGGCCTTAATGTGTTAAATGGTTGAACTGCCTGATATAAAGGCCCTGATATACTTCCAACTGAATTTTAATTTGCTTGGTTGCAAAGGCAACCAAGCAAAGGCAGAACATCTGCCGAATACTGCAGAGAATGCCAACTTTTCATCGGATTGCTCCGGACTCACCATTTCTGCTGTTTCATCGAATCTGTTTGGTGTGTGCGTGTGCATGTCTGTGTGTGTGTGTGGCGCACGTGTCCTGGCTTGTGTGTAAAAACACTGGCTCCGATTGGCTACCATGAAACATGACTCTGCCTTAGCCAATCATTATCGCTTATCTCGTTGTTAATCCACGTCCTCACTAGCAGTTTGTGTTTGGAGCCAGGGGTGCGTTCAGATTACTCAATTCATTCAATCAATACATAGTAACGCACCGCATTTAACGTACAGTAACGGTAACGGCGTTGTAACAACGGAAACAGTAATTAATTAGATTACCCCGTTACTGAAAAAATAACGGCATTACCTAACGCCGTTCTTTTAAACGGCGTTATTACAAACACTGTTCACGAATCAGCGTAACTCTGTACACAACAAAAGTTTTGAAATTAGCTGTTTCATTGTCGATATACCTGAGTAAGGTAGTGATGTCTTTCCAGAAGGTAGACGGTTAAAGGGGATCTTGAAGCTCTTGAAGTTAAAGGGGACATATTATGAAAACAGCACTTTTCCTGGGATTTGGGGTGTTGTTGTGGGTATATGGTGCTCCCACATGCATACAAACTTTGAAAAAAGTCTGTACATGATTTTTTGAGTGAGATAGGCTTTTCTGGAAGCAGCCTGCCTCCAGCTACCAAACGAGTGAGTCAGTTTCGGGCATTAGAATATTACCTCCCACTTCCCCACTCCCCTCCAATCAGAGCATCGCTAAGATTTTTTGGACCAGTGGACGAGCAGCTCCGGCGGGGGGAACTCGGCGCAAGCCCTGCAGCTAAGCTCCGGGAGTACGCCGAGTTCCCCCAGCCGGAGCTGCTAGTCCGCCGGAGCTGCCACCTAGCTTCGGTGCCAGTTCAGCTCCCGGAGTACACCGCCGGACTGCGGCCGGACGGCTCCGACGGTGGCTGGACTGCTGTCCGGCAGCTCCGGAGCGGGGAGCTCGGAGGCAGTCCGGCAGCTCAGCTCCCGGAGTACAATCCCTTTCTTTCTTATGTCGCGGTTCATGGACTTCAGAGAGTCAAGGCCAAAGTTCCTTCCCCCCAATTCTTCTCAACCATGGCCGAGATAACCCCCACTACGAGTCTTTACTTGTTGTGGAAGTACCAGAGACGTCAGACGCATTCTTTATGATTCATAATATCATCCGAGGCGCACATAGCTTTTGGCCGTGATATTAGATATATTTTATAAATACCCATATATAATATTATTTTCATGTTATATTATATTATATAGATATAGAGCTCCAGGAGTCAGCAAACGGCAACAATCCCTTCTCCTCCATGCTGTGGTTCAGTCTGACAGCTCATTGGTCAATGGGCAGCAGCTCATTTGCATTAAAGCTACAGACAACAGAAACAGCGCATTCTGAAGGGACTGAAGCAGAGGGGAATAGCGGTAGACGATATTTTTTTTTCCTAAAAGCTATTTCCAGCAAACAGCTACAAAAACATGTTTTCTGGAACTCAAATACTATGTTTACTTGTTGGGAAAACACCATAATATGTCTCCTTTAAATCTTGTCTATCTACCCCGCCAGGACTGCCGCTGTCAGCTCAAGCAGGGGAATTGTGATCTGCTTGAGTGGGGCCACTGGTTTCCCCATCGGGAACAAACAATGTTCCCTGCCTGGCTTGTTCTCTAGCAGCAGATAAGTCACAGTGCCGTTTGCATACTTTGAGGCATCAGAGAAATGATATAACCGTGCTGTGGCAGTGCATCCGAAGTCTTGAGGTTTTAAACATCTGCTCACATCGAAGTCAGTAAGGTGAGTAACATCTTCTTTCCATCTTTTCCAATCTTCAGCATGTTTATTGCCAATGTTCTCATACCAAACATGCTGCTCCTTACAAAGCTCTTTTAGCAGAAGTTTGGCCGGCAGAACGACCGGCGTAAGAAGCCAAGGGGGTTGTAGACAGAGTTGGTGATGGATAAAATACCTATCCTTGTCATCGGCTTGTCTTGCATCTTCATGATGTAAGTAAAAGCATCCATGTCTGTATCCCACAGTATGCTCACAAGGTGTGGAGGACACTTGCCAATGTTACGGCATCTTCTTCTGTAGCTACACTCTTTAAACAATTTCTCCGGCTTCTTCTGGCACCTGACTTCATAAAACATTGACTCGATATCTGCCATCATGGCTATTGGCGCCTCACAAAATCTTAGAAGGACACCAACCAACTTGTTGGTCAGATCGGATCCCTGAAGTAATTCAGCATTCAAAGACCGGCCTTGAAACAAGGCTTTGCAGTCGAAGACCACTCATATTTATTTTTTCTTAGGGTGATACACCCCGTGGTGCAGTATGTAGAACACTGTTTTCATCAAGGTTCAGCTGGTGTGCCGGGACCTGGACAGCGTAGCCTTTGCTTATGATATTGTCCATGAAGGCTTTTTACTCTTCAAAGAACACAGGATTCTTCTTGAGTTTTCTGTGCAAACTATGCACTGCTAATGGTCATTAGGCATTTGGAGCTTCTCATTCCTGAGCGGCAATCCAATGCTGTAATGCCCATTCTCCAGAGTTGCCATTTTCTGCACAGACTGCATGAAATATTTATCTTCTTGCTACAACTCTTCCTTGTCATCATAGTTGCACTCTTGGAAATCAGCAATGTACTGTTGAACAAGTAACTTCTTAACTTCATTCAATGAGATCCTGTTCACAGAGCATCGAAGGGGTTTGTTCTCTGTATCCTCCAGTTCCTTTCTCATTTGCCCATTCACTACCCATCCAATGGCAGTCTTAACGGCATAGGGGCCTCCATGTTGACTGTTATTGACTGTCATGGCTCCATAGCCTTTGGATAAGTAGGCCTACATCTGCTTCCAGTTCTGGCAAACGCACTCCGCTGAGCTAAGGCTACCTGTTGAATATGTGATTGCCTGGGTATGTTTTCTTTTCCATCTTTGGTAGCTCAATATTCTCTGTGTCTTCCAGTCCGCACACTTCCAGATCAAATATCACGCAGCTGCTTATGAGCTTTTGTTCTCCAGGTTTGTCTTGACCCATGGTTCTGAGAAGTATTTTTGTTGGTTGTGTGCAGATTATTTGGCTGGTCTCCCGTGCAGAACGTTGCTGTGCTTCCCGATTCCATGAAGGTGTAAGTTTCAACATACTCGCCACTCTTCTTTGATTTAATCTTCACTGGTACAATTGACAGCACAGATTCCGCTTTTCCAGCCCCTGTTAGGCCACAAGACTCTTGCGTGACAGAAACTTGAGCACATGATAGCTCAGTTCCGGTAGCACCTTCATTCTTCTCAGGTAAGAAAAGAAGCAGGTAAACAGAAACTTCTCTTTTTTTCTATGTGCAGAATGTCTGGAAGCCTTGACGCACATTCTTTGCACTCTATCCTTTTTGTGCAGAACTTGCTGAGATTGCCGGGAGTTATGCAGCCAAGACACAAGCCATTAGACTCCAGGAATTCCACGCTTTCTTTGTGAGGCTGATCTTTATTTTATTGCATGAAGCTAGAGTGTGAGACTGCTTGCAGTAAAAACATGGCTTCTCAAATGCGATCCTGAGTTTGGCATCACACATGTTCCTTGAGGCCATTTTTTCTTCAGTGGAAACGTTGGTAGCGTAGCTGCCTCCACAGACTTCTCTCTTAATAGTATGCCTTACTTTTTGTTCAACCTTTCTAATTGTGGTTGGGTGGCTATCTGGTATATTACCGAAGATGGGATCTAACATTATTTTAAATTGGCGGTCTATGCATTTCATCATATCAGCAAACTTTGCTTTTCCGCCTCCTCGCTCTTTGATGTTGTAAGCTTCAGCGCCCCAGCGTTCTTTCATTTTGAAGAGTTGTTTTGATACCACTGGCATAGTTGGCAGGGTCGTCTGTTACTTCCAGATACTTCTATGTCCTCCATAGTGTTGCGACACCCAACCAAGAACATAGCAAAAGTATTTAATTATTTTCCGTCATCAGACTTCATCTACGGCCATTTTAGTGCTTTATCAATTTACGAGCTGGCGACCTGTAGCTCAACTCCATAGTGCTCTTAAAGCAGTTTCTTTGCTTTAGAGTAGCCTTTGCTAGCTGGTATGTGTGCACAGCTGCGAACTAGCTCCTGGGGTTCACCGGCTGTAAATTGTTCCAAAAAGTACAATTTGTCCTTAGCATTGTCTGTCTTTTGTTCAATTGAGTGCTCGAATGCCCTGATGAAAGATTTATAGTGCAGTGCATCACCCTTGAAGACATGAATGTCCTTTGTTGGTAGCTGGGATTGCCTTTGTTGTTTTACCAGTAGCTCAGTGATAACGTTCTGATTTTGACTTTTAGTATTTTTTCACTTCTGTTAGCTTGAGCATTACCATGATCTTGTTCGTCAGCCACCTTTGGTACTTGGGATTGCAGAATTTGCGGTTGAGCATTAGAACCTGGATTAACTGGCTCAGGAAGCGAAACTCTGGGTTCTTCTTGTTTCACGTTCCCACCTTCTAGTATTTGTACTAGCCCGTAGCTATTGTGACGCACGAGGATAATATGAACAGATCACATGACCTTTTCTTGGAGAATACTTTTAGACTTTTAGAGAATACAAAAGTTTGTTGAATCAACTTCATCAGGTGAGCGCTCTTTTTTTTTCACCTGAGCGGAAAGCTGCAGTCCCCAGACTGCCTGGCTTCTGGCTTATTGATCAGTTAAGCACGTTTTTCGACAAAATGTACTGGCACACCATCTCAATGTTCGTCCTCTGTACCACTTGTTGGAGTCACCTAACAGTGTCTTTTCACCTAACAGCGAAAAGGCGAGACAATGTTCCTTCGTTTTAAATGGTTTACTTCAAAAAGTTATAAACAAAATTCATCAAAATCCACGGTCTTACGTACGTCTAACGCACGGGCAAAAAACTGTGTAGCTTCCATCAACGTCAGACTCCAAACTGAATTACGTTACATCCATTACCGTAATACCAACACATTGAAGTCATAACGTTAAAATCTGAAAACAAAGCATATTACTTATTTTCCCTTTTTACATCTCTAAATTATGCATTTTAACAGTTTTAAACATTATGAATTAACGTGAAATTAATGTTAGCAGTTTTTTTATGAATTTGAACTAAATATTTATTATAAGTTCTCAATTATTTGCGTATTGGCGTTTACAGGGCCCTTTGACCTTGCCACAGGTGGTATTGGCTCAGAGTCAGTGAAGGAGAGATAGATAAGTCAGTTGGTCCTTGAGGTTGTTTGGAGGTGAGATTGATCCGTCAGTGGAGGGAAGGGGTTGAAAGAGCGAGAGGGAGGGGAGGGTTGAGAGAGCGAGAGGGAGGGAGAGGGTTGGAGAAGGAGAGAGAGAGAGAGAGAGAGAGAGAGAGAGAGAGAGAGAGAGAGAGAGAGAGAGAGAGAATTGAGGCATGCTTTGAGTTCAGAGAGAACCAGATGGACGATCTCGGCGTGCTTGAATGTGCGATTGGAAGTTGTGAGGGTGACACGGGATGCCTGACGGTGTGTGTGTGTGTGTGTGTGCATGTGTGTGACATTTTGTATGTGACTGGCGGGGAGAGCTAGAGAGAGAGGTCCACTGGAGGAGAGGTGAAAGAAGAGACCAGGGGGAGGGCCACAAAGACTGGATTTATTCTGATCCTCACGTGACTGTTTTAATTATCATGATTTCAAATAAAAGGATTTTCTTTATAAAAAAAAAAATGAAATGCATCTTGAATAAGTTGGTCTGGTGGGGGGTGGAGGGTCTGTGTCTTATATAGCCCTGGCTCTACCAGTATATCTTGCAGTCCCTCATATAATGCTATAAGGAACTTCTCCCCGTAACCCGGTATTGTGGTTTAGAAACTCCAGAGGAGTAGAGATAGCTAAAGGACCTATACAGTACATCTCTCTGCAGAGTAGAGTAATGATCAAGCAAACAAGAGACTAGAATACACTTACTTAGACTCATCAGACACACACACACACACACACACACTCTCTCTTTATGCTGTTACTGTTCATTGTGAATCTAATTTCAGATAACTGGCTGGCGAAGAGCTCGGTATGCAGCAGCGCACTGTGTCATTATGGTGTTTGTATCCTAATGGCATCTTCCATTGTTTGTTTCCTATGATGGAACAAGTAAGCTGAATTAGCATTGTGTTGTTCAGTAGATAATTTGGTCAGCCAGCACAGTGAAGATCAATAATAGTTGAGGTAAACCGTATTGTGCTTATAAAGAATGACCTCAATGCACTAGAATTCTATACATTAAGTTACAGTTAAAGTTACTCAAGGACAGCAGGGCAGGGGACACAGGGACAGGGTGAAAGCTGCATCCACTTTAGTTTTGTTTTTTCAATATGTAGAGTCAGCTTTAGTGTCTACTTTAGTGTCACCTTTTGTTTGCTCTGAAATCTCACAGGGCAAAAACAAACACCAAAGGCTTGGGCATGCATGGTTCCAATCGGGACGGGATACAATGATCACATTATGTTATGTTTCCTGACACACACAGCGATCGGTGTTCAGAACCTTAATCAGCACGTGGGAACAGTCTGAGTACTGATTACCTGTCTGGTGTGCATCTTGCGTTACCTTGCCCTCATCCTATCGGGGCTGCCCTCGGGTTACAGACGGTCTCTCTGCTGGTGCCTTGTTACACGCTCACCCTGCCCCTGAAGAGGAGACACAGTTCCTGCGGCGTCTGCAGACTCAAGTTCACCTCTGAGGTGGGTGGGGTTGTAATCTTTCCCTTTTTCCGTGCTTTTACATGGACAGATTCTTAGGGCGGGGAGGCTAATGCTGTACTGGCCATGTTTTACTTGTTTGATGAAGTCATTTCAGAGAAAAGTCATTTATTTTGGCTCTCAGCGAGTACTCAACTGTATGAATTGTGAATTTGAATTTCACCGTTGAATGATTGTTATTTTTGTACACATATTGTTGTGACTCGTGCGTGAAATAAACCTCCCGAAAGAATATGTGGACGTCGCTAACTGTCGGAAAGACATCTGTCAAGATGAAGTCAGATCTTATCTGACTTCAATTTCTAACTTTTACTACATCCTGGGAAAACTGTCTCTGGACAAATCCAAGCCAGTACTCCTGCTAAAAGAATATCTTCTTTTTGGTTTGTTTGGAGAATCTAATGTTCTTTCTATGTATCGACAATGTCCCTTTTTAAAAGTTTTGCTTTTTAAAAGTCTGGGGCTGTCAGCTGTCAATGAACTCTGAGGTAACCATATGAGGTGTGGGCTAGATCTGAAACACACTTTGGTGACGTGTGTGTGCAGACGCAGGCCTCGTCCCATTACAGCGGCACCAAGCACGCCAAGAGGCTGAAGGCTCTGGACTCCATGGACACCAAGAAGACCTGGACCCCTGAACCGCTCGTCAAAAAAACACCCCACCCCCCACACACAGAGCCCTGCAGCTCAAGACTGTTAGGTAGTGTGTGTGTGTATGCATGTGAGTGTCTAAATGCATGCATGCTCTTCGTTGCTGGCATGTTGTCTCGCTGTCTCAGCTCCCCTGACTTTAATGTTTGACCTTCAGTGGCGGCTGGTGGATTTTAAAGTGAGGGAGGAAGGACTGCTCGCTTGGTTGCCATTGGCCGGCTTGCACTGTTAGTGGCGTATGGTGGCAAGAGTGTGTGAGACTCAAGTTATTCCGGGTGTTTTGGTGAACTACAAAATAGCAGGGAGGGATAATTATGAGAATAAAATGTATGCAAATCCACCAGTGGCAGCATTGTACTTTGAAAGCTGGTGGGCAGCATGTCTTGGACTACAAGGACAGAAGGAAAGGATGCAAAGCCAATTCTTTAAATCAGGCCTAATCTTGATTCATAAAACTAAATAAAAATATCTGGGGCTATTTTTGCCTTCAATGACTGAAGCTATTGGTTGTAATTTGGCTGTTTATTTTCAGCTACAATTGTTTTAAGAGAAATTAAGACACAAGACCAAAAGTGATGCCATTTAAAATGCATCATGCTATCAATCATTCACTAACATCCTTTCCACAATATCAAACAGAACGGTCAGAGTAGCAAACAATAAAAAGAACAACAAGAACATTATTTCACAACTATTTACATGGGCTGTAAGCCTAACATTGTTTGAGGCAAATGTGGATGTTAATGGATGTTTCAGAATGTTGGTCATGGTGTTAAGCCAATTAAGATTGAGGGACTTCATTTATATATCAAGTCAATCCTCCCCGCTGTTTGTGTTTCAAAGATATCAGTTACCTGGACATACCAAAGGGGATATTTTTTAAGTGTTTTCAGAATAACAGCGTGTGTAGCTCCACGTTTTCGCCACCCTTTCAGAAGGCTTGGTAACCCAACGGAGGAGTGTCAAAAAATATGTAGGCTCAGCGCGTTTATTTCGGGACCTTGCCCAACTTTTGGCGTTGGAAACGCCAACATAAGCGAACAGAGCCTCACTGTACCGCAACGAACGGTAGAGCACCACTTGGTGGAAACAAGGAATATGACTGAGCGGGTTTGTTGGTTCTCATAGCATAGACTTGAGGGGATAACCCCTCCCTCCAGGCTGCCCAACAGCCAGGGCTCCTGCTTATTGGTTCATAGCGCAACTAGGGCTCCAGCCTATTTGTGAATAGACGTAGGCGGGATCCAGATCCCTTAGCTAGTCTCACCCAATCAGAGGAGGACTTTCCTCCTCTCTCCCATTGAGCCCCATTTTATTCACCAGCTGCCAACACTTTTGGGGAAATGAATGGGAGTCAATGGAGGCTGAGGGAGGAACGTCCTCCCTGAAGTAATTGTCAATAGGCAATAGGGGGTGCTAATTTCCCTTTACCCAGGGAAACAAACATTATATATTCAAAGGCATTAAAGTAGCCATACTTAAAGGCATTCATTCTTTACAGTAGTCTGGTCAATCAACATTTTTTATTCTCAACAATGTTAAGGAGGATCTTCCTCCCTCTCCTCACTGGAGAAGCCTCCACTGGTGACTTCCCTTCTGTCGCCTGCAGGGATCTCTCACTACTGTAGCCACTTTTCAACAGATCAACCTCAATGTACAGAACACACCATGAGCAATGTGTGTGTGCATGTGTCTATTTGCATTTATAGAGAGGTGTACAGTAAATGTGTGTGTGTGTGTGTGTGTGTGTGTGTGTGTGTGTGTGTGTGTGTGTGTGTGTGTGTGTGTGTGTGTGTGTGTGTGCGCGTTTATAGCCATCTCTAGAACATGGCCTACAGATGTGTGGGAGAGTGTCTGCGAGCATTTGTCAACCTCTTTGAAGCCTTGGTATTTGTGGTGTGTGTTTGTGTGTGTTTGTATATACACTCCATGCATGTAGGAGTACATTTCATATGATAGAAGCAAAGCCGTGATGAAGCCGCTGCAGTTCGGTCTATTCGCCAAAGACAGCACAAGATATATAAGGGAGAGACTATTTTCAGGTCGTAGTCACTAAACAAGGCAGCTCTTCAGATTATGAGAGACAGAGAGAGAGAGAGAGAGAGAGAGAGAGAGAGAGAGAGAAGGCATTTTTACACTGCCAAGCCGGTACGGTCGCAGCTTAGCACGACCTGCAATTTAACTGTCTTGCCTGGGTAAAATCCCCCTTCGTAACGGAGCCGGCTTTCATGGTTCATTTGAGTAGGTCGGCCTACGCATGGAGAGTCAACGTCTTTCGAATAATTAGCATACTCTGAATGTTTTTATTTGGGTGAGTGTAGGCTACAAATGCGATGAACTATTTACAAGTGCAAAATCGCCAACGTATTCTTTATTTTGCTGACCACATGTTTTCTTATCCTGATAAAAGCCTCGTAAGGAAAGTTCCTCTGCGTCTTTCTCGTAGATCGCACATCTTCACCGTCTTTGTTGAATGCGACTGCCTCCCCTTCTCTCCCATAATGGTCAGCAACTTGTGAATTTCACCGTCTCTCCAGTTATAACTACTCATGTTGATATCGCTGCGTTGTCTCTGTTGTAGAGACAACACAGCAACACCCCTACCAAAGTCCAGCCCCTGGATCGTCTCAGTCGTCTAAGTGTCAGTGTAAACACACAGACCACGCCGGGAAAAAGGCGGGCATAAGATGGGCATATTTGGCAGTGTAAAAACGTTTAGAGAGAGAGAGAGAGAGAGAGAGAGAGAGAGAGAGAGAGAGAGAGAGAGAGAGAGAGAGAGAGAGAGAGCATCAGCAATAATAATAAAATAATGGATTGAATTTATATAGTGCTTTTCTAGACACTCAAAGACGCTTTACAGTGAAGGGGGGACCTCACTAACCACCACCAATGGTAATGGTTGATATTATTGCGCAGTGAACATCTCAATCTGAGTATTTTGCTCCAGCTGGCAAACTCTCAATAGATAAGAGTTCCGATTTATTGACCGTTTATAAAGCACTTCTATATAATACGGAGGTTGATGGGGCTCATAATTGCCTTTGGCAGAGACTCTTTATCTTCCTCTCTCTTATGTGTCCAGTGAACCCTCACCCTCACTCTTGCTCGCTCTCTATTTATTTTCTCTCCATTCCCTCTCTTTTTTCTCCCTATCTTTTCTGTCTCTCTTGCTCTCCCCTTTCTCTCTGATTCGCTCCCTTGCTCGCTTCCTCTCTCTTCTTCTCTGGTAACAACACTGGACAAACGCTTGTCTCCCTACTTATCCCTCCCACCACTTTGATTGGGAGCCGGTCTTTCTTGAGCCCAGACACACACACACACACACACGAACATACAGAGACGGCGCACAAACAATCGAAAGCACACTCACACTCAAGCACCACTTCACTCCCTCCTCCCTTCACCATCTTTTCCCTTGAGGTCTATTATCTCGTGCCTTTAGATTGGGCTGCTACACCCTCCACCCGGGAGGAGGCGGAGTCTCTGGGTAGCACCGGCGTGGACACCCTGAAGGGGGAGGGGCCTGACCCCTCGACCACCTTCCCTTGCCCACCAGAACCGCTCGGAGATGGAGAAGGGCCGACGGCGGTGGGGGAGGTGGGGACGGAGATTGTGGAGGAGATGACGGCAGCGGGGGAGGAGACAGAGAGTGAGGAGGACAAAGCCATTCGCCTCCTCTATTGCTCCCTCTGCAAGGTGGCTGTAAACTCCGCCTCCCAGCTCCAGGCCCATAACAGCGGTAAGGAAGAACTCCATCTGTTCAGCGGTAAGGAAGAACTCCACTCAACTAAGCTGTAGCCTAGTTGAGCGTGGTTTAGAGTAGTCTAATAGGATGGTGTTATTAAAGATCCCATATCATGCTTTTTTATGGTTAATAATTGCTTTTGGAGGGATTGCTAGAATAGGTTTACATGCCTGTATGTTAGAAATACCCCTTCGTATTCTCACACTGTTGAATCTGCAAAACCAATTCCACTGTCTTTCAAAGACGTTCTGTTTTGTGTCATATCGCCTTAAGGCCCCCCTCCTGACTAGCCCAGTCTGCTGTGATTGGTCAGCACACCCACTCTGCTGTGATTTGTCTAACGCTTTGCGATGGTGTCTGCAAATTCACACCCCTGAGAAGTTGTAAACATTGTGGATGCCCGGGAGGCGGGACTTTTGCACTCCAGCACCGCCCAGTGCACAGTCTGACGTCACACTGTTACGGAAGTAAAGTGTGAGCGCAAACGAGCTGTTTCACGCCCTTGTTGAGGGGCGTTCTCAGTGGGCGCGAATACTCCCCCTGGCTCGGACATAGATTTCTCTAGCTTAGCAGACATCTGCCACTTCTTCTTCCAATATTAGACCTTTTTATAACACAGCAGAGGAGGCTTAAAAGACGGTGATAGCAATGGGGATCAAGAGTACATTAATTCACATTTTGTTTCACACACGTTGTAATTATTCAACTAGAAATGAGTTTGCTTCTGGGCTGCAGTCGCCGCCATAGCTTTCCGTAACAAGCACAAAAGCTTTCTGCACTTTCTGCAAGATGATCGGATGTGGGAAAGTAAGGAAAAATACAAACAAAACCAAACAAAGTTGTTCATTTTATGTTGCACTGCCCTTGAAATTCTTTACCATCCATCTACAAGCTTTTTAGGATGTTTCATAATATTAACGGTTCTTTTGGTGTTTAACAGATAGCAAAGGCAAATATGGTTTTATTGTGTATGAGCTAATTACAAACTGAGTAATATTTACCAACATATCATTGAACTCATTCCAGGGGCCGTTACTCAGTCCAGCCATCACAGTGTACCGTATCGGGTGTTTAATAGAATCCACAACAAACACTGTACAGGCTTTTCTAACATAATAATGTTAATAATGATAATATTACTTTATGTTCAGGTTCAGTAAAATATAATAGTAATGATAAAAATATTTTTTCCCGTGTTGCTTTTTTAAAGCGTTGCCCACAACAACAGGATAATAAATAAGCAGTGTGGTGCTGCTCAAGCAGCTGATAATTATCTCTTAGTTTGGTGTCAACGCACAAATGCAGATTGTACACAATAATAATTTAAATCAAAAATATCTCACCTGCATTTCAAAAACATGGGCATTTACATTTATTGTTTTGTGATTATTTTCATAGACCGAACTAGGACAAAACCTCTACATGGGTCTGGGATTCTTCAAGTAGCTTTTCATTTTTTGCACAAAGATTAAAGCCAGGCAATTTATCTTAGAGCATTTTTGGTCATATTCTGACAAAAGCTTTCCACAAGGCTAGGAAGACTTATTGCTAAAGCTAGCAAGCTAGTCAAATATTTTGGAGGAGTGGCTTTGAGGGAGGCCAGGATTTTTTGGTGGGATAGATTTTAAACTTTCAGCACATTGTCAACTCTAGGGTAGGCAATGTATAGAATGGATGGATGTCCATCGATGGATAGAATTTAACAGCTATTCTTTTAAAAAAAAAGTGTAGATGTACATTAAAAAGATGAGCCGTTAAATAGTGTTCCACTACTACTACCATTGCTGAAAAACTCAATCTCAAAGCATAGCATCCATATTGCGTTTTTATATAAAATAACAATAATAACTTACTATAGATGCAACCTGACCATGGTCCTCTCTCTCTCTCAAACAAAGAAGGCAATCAAAAGTGTTTTATCGGGCAACGCCCTTCTCTCGATCTCTCTGTTCTGAAGCTGTTCTGAAGCTGTCCTTCGGCGATGCGAGTGAGAAACATGGCTGTTGTTGGTTGAGTGTCAGGGTTGATGTGGCTCCCCCTTTATCTGTATTGAGATGTCTGCTTGGTGAATGGTGACACAGCGCACATGCCTGAAAGAAGAGGGCCAACTATAGTTGAAGAACTCTCTCTCTCTCTCTCTCTCTCAAATTCAAATTCAAAGCGCTTGATTAGCATGAAAGTATTTGAATACATTATTGCCAAAGCATATTCAAGTTACACAAGAATAATTGTACAAATAACAGATAATAATAATAACAACAACAATAATAACAATAACAACAATAACAACAACAATAATAAAGTAAATAAAAAGTCTCACTGAATTTCTTAGGTTATGACATTTCAGGACATATTGTGCTGCCAGGGCAGCAGAAGGACCTTCACCAAGAAGAATTGCAATTTTTTTCTTATGTTCCATGTCTGCAAAATCTGGAATATAGATTTGAATTTGGTGAAGTATATCTGTCTTAAAATGTCATATTTTTTACAGTGTAAAAGGAAGTGCTCCTTTGTCTCAACCTTCTCTGCCTGACAGTGACCACACATTCTGTGTTCCCTCGGAAGCCAGGTCTTTCTGTGTCTGCCTGTTTCCACTGCAAGATTGGGGTCACTGAGCCTGTACTTGGTCAGGATTTGTCTCTGCTTCACATCTCTGACAGAGAGGGGATAGTCTGCCAGTTCGTAATTTCTGTTTAGGATCAGATAGGAATTCATTCTACTTTGGTTTGAGGTTTGGTTTGTCCAATGTTCTAAATAGTCTTCTTTTGCTTGATTAATTATTTTGTTGACTCCAAATGGTGTCTGGGAAGCAGTGCTGGACTGAGCTTGATGTGTGTTAGTTAGCTTCAGCACCAGCTGGCACAAGGGAGTCTTGTCAGGGTTCAGTTCCTGGGTTTCTTGTGCTTCAAAATGAAGTGTATTCTTGGGACTAGATTTTAAGTGCATCCAGAATTTTAGTGCTCGTTTTTGGATAGGTATAGCCAATGGGTAACGACCTAATTCTCCCCTACATGCGTTGTTTGGTGTTTTTGTTTGGACTTTCAATCGGCAGAATTCAGCATGTAGGTCCTCTATTGGATGCTTATCCCATATAGTGTAGTCATGTGCACTGAGTGGACCCCAGACCTCACTTCCATACAACACGATAGGCTGTATTATACTGTCAAATAATTTGCACCAGATTGAGATCGGTATGTTTATGTTGTAAAATTTAGATTTTATTGCATAAAGGGCTCTACAGGCTTTTTCTTTGAGTGCATTCACTGCCATGCTGAAACTTTCAGATGCAGTAATATCCAGACCAAGGTAGGTATATATTCATTGTGTTCTAGGACGGTGCTCCCTAGAGTGAAAATGTATTTGTTTTCCTGACTTCTGGGCTTCTTTTGTAAAATCATAATTTTAGTTTTTGTTTGGTTTAATGTCAGGGCCCAGTTCTGGCAGAATTTTGCTAGCAGGTCCAGGTGCTGCTGTAGGCCCTGTTGGGAGGGTGACAGGAGAACCAGATCATCTGCAAATAGGAAGAATTCTACCTCTGTGCTTTGAAGGTTGAGTCCAGGAGCTGCAGACTGTTCCAACTGCACCGCTAACTCATTTATGTAGACGTTGAAAAGCGCTCTCAGACTCAGGCTGCAGCCCTGTCTCACCCCCCGTTTCTGTGCGAAAAACTCTTTCTTTGCGAAAAAGTTTGTTTTGTGCCAATTGTTACACTGCATTTATTATTTGAGTACATTGACTTGATCACATCGAACACTTTACTCCCTACACCACTCTCTACTAGTTTGTAGTGTAATCCTGTGTGCCAAATAGTCAAATGCTCTTTTAAAGTCGACAAAGCAGGCAAATATTTTTCCATTTTTCATATTTTTTACATGTTCGTTGATTAGAGTGTGTAGGGTATAAATGTGATCTGTAGTACGGTGGCCTGGAAGAAAGCCAATTTGGTGTCTACACAGGGTATTGTGTTTGTTAAGGAAGGTTTGAATTCTCCCATTTAAAATTCTATTACAAACCTTCCCCAGATTACTGTTCACACGTATACCTCTGTAATTATTAGGGTCCAATTTGTTTCCACTTTTATGAATTGGGGTAATAATTTCTTGATTCCAGATGTCAGGAAAAAAGCCAGAATATAGAACAAGGTTGAACAATTTGAGTATTGCATTCTGCATTGCAGGTGTGCTATGTTTAAGCATCTCACTTCTGATGCTGTCAGGCCGACAGGCTTTATGGGACTTTAAATGATTTAAGTTTTTCTGCCAGCTCTTCACTTGAGATGGGGAAGTCAAGTGGATTTTTATTGTCTTTAAATATCAGTTCCAAATTGTGCAATTTTTCTTTGATCTGGTTCTGATTGGTTTCTGTTAAATTTATTTCACTGTAAAGCTTTTTGAAATGCTCTGTCCAAATATTTCGTTTTGTATTGGTATTTCTTTTGGTTCTTTTATGCTCAAAATGTTCCACACACTCCAGAACTCATTTTTATTGATGGATTCTTCGATTTCATGAAGAAGTTGGCTGTTATAGTGTTGTTTTTTTTCATTTGATAGTTTCTTTGTATCTTTTAAGGGAGGTAAAATATTACATTCTTAGATCTGTGTTTCGAGGGTGGCGGTGCTTTTGGTTTGACAGATGTCTCAGTTCTTTCCTCATTTTTTTACATTCTGTGTCAAACCATTTCTCCATTTTTTAATGGTTACTCCTTTCTTTTTTCTCAGGTCAGCCTTTTCAGCTGCCTTGTAGAAAATGTTGTTCACTTCTTGAACAGCCATGTTGATGCTCTTTTCATCAGTACAGAACTGTTGGTTAGTAAAGTTAGTTATTTTGTAGGTCTCTCTCTCGCTCTCTCTCTCTCTAGGTACCAAACACAACACCATGCTGGAGGCAAGGCGAGGGGGCGGAGCCATCAAGTCCTTCCCCAGGTCAGGGGTCAAGGCCAAGTATGTGGCTGCTGCCGCCGGTGCAGGCCCCACTGTCGCAGCCTTGGATGCGTCCAAGGGACTGCAGAACATGACGTTCCACTGCCAGATCTGCGACGTGCACGTCAACTCCGAGACGCAGCTCAAACAGGTGTGTGGTTGGAAAAAATATCAGTTGGAGAAAAAATGAACGATAACAAAAACTGTCTATTTGTGCTGCCGTCACATCACCGTAACAACCTCAAAGGGTTTCACAGGCTCTGGCCCTGCCAACAAACTGTAACCTGAGAGCTCAGAGATAGGGTGTGGAAATGTGCATACTACTGCAAATAAAGTATGCCCTCATTTCCGGATAACACTGGATACTGTTTGTTGTGGCCAGATCCAAACATTTGTTTATAACCTTTCACGTTACAGGGGACCGCTATCTTGACTCGCACTTCTCCATCGATTAAACACCAAGTCTCTTTCTTCGTTTACGTTAGTTTATTTTACTTTACACAAAAAAACATGATGCACGGAAGGTGAGGTGAGGTGGAAAACAGTGTTGCTCCCCCTGTTCCACATCCTGTCACTGACTCAGTTCCTCTTCATCCTGGCTCAGTGTCCCACCCACTCTCTTCTCTAGCAGCTGATCTTCATCCCGCTAATTATCTCAAAATAAATCTAACATTTAAGTGGTGTGTGTGAAAGACTGACACGCACACGTGTTGCTTCAGAACGTACACTGCATTTCTTTACTTCAGTCTCATGTGTCGATCAACACTTCCTTGTTTTACAATGCGCGCGCATTACACGTCACGTCGCATCCCACAATAATCCCACAGTCTCTTAAAGGAACCGTAACCACTATTTAGCAACATACAGCAAACCCATGTATCACAGTGTGACCATGTTATTAGAACATAACATTAGTAGAACATAACATTAAGTAAATTAGAATAAAATATAACATCACTAAGATGAAATGGGAATGAATTTATAATATAAATGAAATAATATAGATTTTAACTAACATAAAATACGGCTCTAACACTGGTCTTATTACGATTGGGGCAACTGATAACAGAGGCCATACCTACCTTGTGAAAACGACATACATTTTTTTGTAATTTTAGCACAGAAAGATCCCAAGATGTATTTACTTGCTTTCATAGAATAAACGAAAGATGCATACATGTTAGGCATCTTGTTCCATCACCAATAAACCAATCCTAACCACCTGTTGCTGCAGGTGTTGCGGCCATTTCAGCACACACAAGATATAAAGATAGATAAGAACTTTATTAATCCCTCGGGAAAGTTTTCTCAGGAAATTACACTTCCAGCAGCAGCCAACACCATGTTACAAATAGAATAAAATAAGAGTAAAAAACAACAATAAATGTGCAAGAGTACAAAATGCTCAATGCTAAATCGAAAATGCAAAAAATGTATATGCAGGGGAACAATATACAAGAAGAATAGTATTCATAGTATATAAGCCAATATTTACATGCGGGAGTGCTTAAACCGTGCAAAAACACAGTGCGAGAAAACTGTATCAAACAGCCAAGTTGTGTTTGATATAGTGTAATGTTATGTAGTGGGTGGTAGGAATGGTCCTCCACCCTAACCTCTGTCCTCCAAAGTTTAATGGCAATGGGGGACAAGAGTTTTTCAGTCTTTTGGTGTTTCACTTGTGGAGGAGCACCCTATCGCTGAGCAAGCTCCTCTGATTGCTGATAACAGTGTGCCGAGGATGGCTGACATTGTCCAGAATAGCCAGCAGTTTGTTGATTGTTCTCCTCTCTGCCACTGTCACCAGAGAGTCCAGCTTATTGCCGACCACAGAGCCAGCCCGCCTGATCAGCTTGTCCAGCCTTGATGAGTCCTTTTTAGATATGCTGCCCCCCTTGCACACCAACGCGTAGAAAGAACATTTGTGACCACAGACTGGTAGAACATCCACAGGAGTTTCCTGCAGATGTTGAATAATTGAAGCCTCCTCATGAAGTACAGTCTGCTTTGGGCTTTCCGGTACAGATGGCCTGTGTTGCTTGCCCAGCTCAGTTTGTTGTCAAGCCACAGCCCAAGGTTCTTGTAGGAGACATGAATATTCATTCAGTTGATCTGGACCGGAACCTGTGAACGGTTCTCTATTGATATCCATGTCAATCCAAACTCGCTGATTTTTTTCATTATCTGCTACCAAATATTCCGACATTGATAAATGGGGAGGAGGAAAACATCAACATTTCAGATGGAGAACTTTGGTGACATTTTCCTTAATTTCCTCTCTTCCCGTGACTACCCTCCCTGCTATGCAAATACAGCAACTTTGTTTCGGCTTGTTTTTCCGCCTTTGGCGCTGGGCCTGTTGACATCTGTCTCTGTCTGTGCTTCTATCCCTCTCTCTCTCTCTCTTTTATATTCCTCTCTCTCTCTGTTTATAACATTCCAGCACATCAGCAGCAGGAGACACAAAGACCGGGCAGCAGGCAAGCCGGCCAAGCCCAAGTTCAGCCCTTACCCCCCTGCCCCACGAGATCATGGACTCAAGGCTGTGAGTACCCCTCCCTCCCTGGCTTGATGTGGTCAGAAATCCTGTGAGAGCCCACCACCTCCGTGTGTGTGTGTGTGTGTGTGTGTGTGTGTGTGTGTGTGTGTGTGTGTGTGTGTGTGTGTGTGTGTGTGTGTGTGTGTGTGTCTTAATGGGTCTTAGTGGGTCTTTATATGTCTTGGTGGGACTTGGTATGTCTTTGTGTATCTTTGGCCCAATCCCAATACACCCCTTCACCCAAACCCTATCCCTATTGTTGTCCGTCATCACAGTGAATCTCAACGCGTATAAATAATCATGGAACTCATCCACAACTGCCTACTTAAGGGCTAAAAACTCAAGCTGGGGAATATGATATCTCTTTTCTGCAGCACTCAAGCCTCTACTGGCGAATGTGCTAGGCCTAAGGCCGTCAGCATGCACCTGATTTAAGCCAGCCCCTAGCCCTTTAAAAGCCATGTTGCAGGTTAACTACCACTGTCGATTAATGGGAACACAAAGTACTCAATATATGTGTATCATTTAAAAAATGTCTCCAAAATGGTGTCAAATTCCAGTGTTTGAAGTAACGGGTGTTTTCTAATGAAACTCTGCGATGACGTCACGTTGGGGAGACGCGGTGGAAGGTAGCCTCAGCCTAGTACTAAAATGATGGCCTCTAAGAGATGGCAAGAACCACAAATAACATGTATGATGGCCCACAGCCGTATCATTTGGAACCTGTCAGACGTGAGAGGGCGCATGAGGAATTGCCATCAAAGCCATGTAAATGCATGGTCAGAGGAGAATCAGTGGAGAGTTGTTTTCATTTAGCAATGCAGCAACGAGCATTGGAGCTAGTCTATGAACAGCAGTGCACACAATAACAACACTTTTATTTATTTTTACTGTCACTGAATAGGACCAAGTGGAAGTCAATCTAGTGACAGTGATTATGTCGTCATGTCGTTCAGATAAGTACATGTGCGTCGTTCAGGCATAATGCTTGCTATGGGCTAACTTGCCAGTCCGACCTGTGAACCCCCCCCAGATAATACCTAATAGGCCTATCTCTCAAAATTCGGAAATGACGTCACACCGGGTAAACATTCTTCCGGCGAAGTCATTTCAGCTGTTGCCGTCAACAGGCCGGCTGCACCAACTGGTCTTAACTAAGCCTGGTCGTAACTGCTAAGTAGGTCTTAGTTAAGACCTGGCGTTAGAATGGAACTAACGCCGGTTGCACCAACGGGACTTAAGCCCGGTCTTAACTACGCCCGGTCTTAGCCATGCGCGGCCATGTGAATGTTCCATGGAATGCGCATATCACCGAGTTGCTAGGATACCTCGTGCCGACAGCTATTTACTATTTTACTTGACATGCTGTTGGACACCGAAATAAATAATTCATTATTTCATTCATTGTCATTCATCAATTGTGTTAATGCCTAACAATAAAACACTGCAAACGAATGTAATTAAAATATGTATTTGTGTTGTCTGGTTTACAACGAGCGGGCATTTAGACGGGAATGGTTCTTTTTGACAGAAACAAATGACAAGGAGCTAATTGAGTTGTTTTGAGACTGTAGGAGAGATCTGTTTAATGTGTCGGCCTATATAAAACATATAAACACAATTAAAACAATATTCACAACTGATTATAAGTTGAGAACGGACTAATCGGCCAGCGATATCTTCAATTGCTCTGGCCGGACGCACGTCTTCCTCGGGGACTGCCGGTGGCTGATGGTGTCTGGGGAGAGGGATTCTCTTGGAGATGTTGTGCAGAACGGTGCACGCAGCTTTTTCTGTGCAGACCCGTTCTGGGTGCATGAAGGCAGTGAAACCCTCCAGATAACCCGACAGGCGGACGATCTGTGAACACTGGTCATATCGCGGGCTTTTGAAATGCCCCCTTTGCATAGAAGCGAAGCGCAATGAGCAGTTGATGGTGGTAGTGCTGAATTGGATTGGATGTAATTGCTATAGAAACAGCCTGGAATTTCAACTCTACGCCTGCCCCTGTCTTAGTGAAAAGAACGCTAAGCCCAGTTGGTGCAACAGTTAGGTCAGACTAAGAACGCCAAGTTACGACCAGGCGTAGTTAAGACCAGGCTTACGCCCAGTTGGTGCAACCCAGCCCAGAAGAAGAGGAAAAGTGCAACTGCAGTTGTTAGTCCAGGCAGACTATCAAAACAAACACAGACTTGGGCCAACGGGCCCAAACCAGGAACCTGTAGTCTGTGGGGCTCCTCATTCCTCCTCATCGAGCGGTTGCATCTACCTCTCACTACCACCTTTCCATCAACTACATTTTACACTGAGCATATACATAATGTTAATAAAATGTCGCTCATTGGACAAAAACGGGTCAGCAAATAACTAGCTAAACCCGTCCTTGGCTAACCTAATGCTAAAATGCTAACGCTACACACGGAGACTTCATAGCCACCATGGCTAATTATATTCATAATATTATAGTCTACAAATAACAAATATGATAATTTTACACACATTTCAAACACAGACAATATTTCAGACGATTTATATGGATCGTATATGGTTTGCTTGTCATTACAAAACATGAATGAGCAAGGCTATTGAGTAGCCTACTGACAACAACCAAACACCTTAGACCACTTACCTTGATAATTGTGTATGAACTCCTCCACAAAGAACTTGTACCCCTTTCTCAGCCTGGACTGTGGTGTTGGTGAGTGTGACTCCACAATCTTGTGCACATCTTCAAATAATATCCTTGGAAAACCCACCAGCGAAGTGGCGAAGAAACGCTGCATTTTTGTGCGGTTTGTGCGATCATCCAGTGCACCTACAAAAAAAGAAAAAGAAGACAAATCAGTCTTCATTAATATGCAACCCCAGTTTAACAGTACGTCTGATGTTGATTGAATGTTTTAACGTTAACCATGCCATGTTTGGCAAAAGTATACAATAGCCCAACAAGTGTTGAACACAAATAGCAGACATAACAGCCAGTTGGCACACATCTACTTACCGGCAGGGGGCGTGTTGCGTAGTCATGTTCTCCGGTCCGTTTGTGTTTTGTCCTCTCCTTCAGCTTTTCTAGCTGACACCCGTTCATACACAGGTGTTTTCTTCGGGGCTGTGGTGTAGCTGTTCCAGTCAAAACGACTGGGAACAGCTCCAGTATTCAGCCTAGCACTCCCGTCTTTATAATCAGCCACTGAGAAATGCCGACTACAGACCAGTGTACTCCCCTTCTGAATGACAAAATTAACTCCTTCATCCCGTCTGATCGCCCTGACCCACTGCTGTCTCTGGTCTGCGTTAGTTAGGAAGTCGTGGAAATGTAAATACGGTTGTTTTTGTTTTGAATTGGGTCATAGAGGTACACAACAGTAGCTTTTGCTTTTTGACAGCGCCATTGTTAAATAAAGACTACTCGACCGGAAGACCCTTTACTCGGTGAAGGCAAAATCGAACGCCGAACCAGGAAGTTGTGAGATGGGCCTATTAAATCTTTCCCCCGACGTAAACAGATTTCCGATTAGTTATCCCACTTTTTTGTGGTAGCCTACTAGATCCAGTAACAACATCTTTGCCTAGCTTTCTTTAACCCAGTGTGCGAAATACCCATCAATATTCGAGGGGTTCCCATCTCCCAATTATTGCGCAATACCAATCTACATTTTTTTCAATATGCAGTAGGACTATGATAACATTACAATATTTCATGGATGCAAGCCAAGACAATCAGCGTATAGCCTACATGACAACACACACACACACACACACACACACACACACACACACACACACACACACTTAACCATTTTGATAAACGATATGCTAAAGCAACACTGACATAGGATGCTGCATTGGCTAAAGTTGTTTGGATGCACGTTGGTTTATAACAAGGAGAGGCAAAGTTGTGGATTACAATGCAAACACGACAATAATTGGCACCAATCTGGCACACTTAGAAGAGCAATCAACTGAATAAATGCCAGGTATAGCCTATCGGACACGCAATCAGTGCACTTGCAAATAAGTGCCTGCAGTTTGAGCGATCGTGGCATGACATTATTTAACCATCCATCTACGGCAAAGACGTTCAGACAGATACATCATTGAACACATACACAGAGCACATTCGTCCAACCCGGCGGATGCTGACAAACTGGCCACAACAAGCCAAACATCACGGCGTCCTCTCTCTCTCTCTCTCTCTCTCTCTCTCTCTCTCTCTCTCTCTCTCTCTCTCTCTCTCTCTCTCTCTCTCCCTCCCTCATTCCCTCTATTGCTCACTCTATAACACACACACACGAACACACCTAACCCACTTCCTCGAGATTGTCTAGCACCTTCATCAACCTCTCTTCATGCTCCTTCAAAGTCGCACCGAAAACAATTAAACCATCCAGGTAAACAAGGCCTTCTCCATTAAACAGTGAGCTGTTGGAGGAGCCCCCATTACTCCTTGTGGCATTCTCTCGAACTGGTAGAAGCCGAGAGGACATATAAACGCATTTCTCCTTGTCTTCCTTGGTTATGGCTATTTGATAGTAGACGCTACGAAGATCTAGTACGGAGAATCAAGCTTCTAATTAGGCAGTCCAGTGCATCATCGATGCGTTGGGGGGTGTATTGATCAGGACTAGTCTTAGTATTCAGAGTCCATTAGTCGATGCACATACGTACACTAACATTGTACGAGTACGTCGCAGCTTGTATGCATTAAATGTTACTACAAGAGCTATTTATGCAGCTGGTAATTTTACCAGTATTTACAGACACCTGTAATCTGACCAACATGACACACGCGCACGCTCTCTCTCTCGCGCTCTCTCTCTCTCTCTCACTCTCTCTCTCTCACACACACACACACACACACACACACACACACACACACACACACACACACACACACACAAACAGTCCTCCTAAACAATGTTACTTATACAACACTACTTAAAAGACAACCCAGAACAAGCTATAAACAACCACAGCCGCATCTGTTCAGGTGAGCCGGCCCAATACAGCTGCTGTCCCTGGTGCTGATTCTCAGCGTTAACAACCGCGATAAAACAACAACTTCAGTTGATTGCCCAATCAACTTATTCCAGGCAATCAAGGCACAATTAGCAATATAATAACACAAAAAATAATAAACGAACAGTTCAGGGAACAGTAATGCCGCACCGGGAGGTGTGTATTTTACTCACCCTATTCGTAGAGGAAGGCCATTCTCCTGTCTTTCATGGTGGCGAAGGGGTCAATAAGAGACCCAGGGATTGTTCAGGGAGCATGAATCTTTGACAAAAAGAAGACATGGCCAGCAAAATAGTAGCTGAGGTTTAGCGCTACCAGCTAGTCACTCGGTGCCGACATAGTTCTCCTCATTGAAAGTACGATAACCACTCTTCTTTCTGTCCACACGCAGCTGAAGGCATTGTCCTGCCATCAGATTCAATTTTTAGTTGCTGCTCATGTGGCAGAACGAACGAAATATCATCAGGAGCAGCGGGGGTTTCATTAGCTTTCACAATCTCCCATACTGCTTCGCTATCAGCAGGCCTCACTTCAGGGGGAACCCAACTTGAAACAACCTCTTCTTTGCATTCGCAAAGAACTAAAAGGCCACCAGCATATCTGCTGAATTTCCTTCCACGTCCCCAACATCGCTAGGACATCCTTCATTTGGCCCACTGCAAGATCTTCATCTACACCGATAACCAGTATGGCATGATTAGATTCAATGCCCTCACCTCTGCACCACTGCAAAAGCTCTGTATGCTGCCAGGCTTTATAAGCTGATTGATCCTCCATGACTAAATCAAAATCAAAATTTCTTTAAGAGCAAATTACGTGCTAACCTAACAGTAATTTTAAAAGAAGACTACGGCAAAGAAAAGGGTTCTAAGCACTACAAACCATCCGAGACGAGCAACCATCTTATGTAGTGCCCCCATGCCTTGGCTATTTGCATGACAATCAAATTCCGACATGCTGCCATTCAGACATGCCCCCATTCCGACATGCCCCCATTCCTAAACCTAACCCTTACCTTAAACCCTAACCTTAACCCTAGCACCGACAATGGAAACAGAAATTGTCGGAGTGGTGGGACGTTTGAAAAAAATGGAAGTGCCGCCACTCCGACAATTAGACGTCAATGTCGGAGTGGGGGTATGTCGGAATGGAAGGCGGTCCCCGTCGAGAACTATCAATGTTATAAAGTTCGCTAGTTAACAAGTTTGCTAACTAGCGATCAGCGCATACTAGCGATTTTGGTGGTTGTGCTTGTTATAAAGAAAATGCCTATACTACATTAAAACGGCATAATGATAATGCGATGGTCATCATCATTTATTAAATGTTTTGCCTGCCATCTTGTCTAGGATTTTTCTTGATTTTCCATTTTCTCGCTAGGTATTGGAGAGCAAGTCGCAACCCGCATTTGCTAGTCTGCCCATCGAAATTCTTGGTTTCAAGTGGTTGTAAGCCCTCCCCCTTACCCCCTACCCCTCAATAAAATGACAATCGGGACACCCCTATCCAGTGCGTGAACGCGCAAAAGTGAGGGGTAGGAGTGAGGGTTTGGGTGAAGGGGTGAATTGAGATTCAACATTAGTGTGTCTTGGTGTGTCTTAGTGTGTCTTGGTGTGTCTTGGTGTGTCTTGGTGTGTCTTGGTGTGTCTTGGTGTGTCTTGGTGTGTCTTGGTGTGTCTTGGTCGGTCTTAGTGGGTCTTAGTGGGTCTTAGTGGGTCTTAGTGGGTCTTGGTCGGTCTTAGTGGGTCTTAGTGTGTCTAAGTGGGTCTTAGTGTGTCTTAGTGGGTCTTAGTGGGTCTTAGTGTGTCTTGGTGTGTCATAGTGTGTCTTGGTGTGTCTTGGTGTGTCTTGGTCGGTCTTGGTCGGTCTTGGTCGGTCTTGGTGTGTCTTAGTGTGTCTTAGTGGGTCTTAATGTGTCTTTGTGGGTCTTAGTGGGTCTTAGTGGGTCTTAGTGTGTCTTGGTGTGTCTTGGTGTGTCTTAGTTTGTCTTAGTGTGTCTTGGTGTGTCTTGGTGTGTCTTAGTGTGTCTTGGTGTGTCTTGGTGTGTCTTAGTGTGTCTTGGTGTGTCTTGGTGTGTCTTAGTGTGTCTTGGTCGGTCTTAATGTGTCTTAGTGGGTCTTAGTGTGTCTTAGTGGGTCTTAGTGGGTCTTAGTGTGTCTTAGTGGGTCTTAGTGGGTCTTAGTGTGTCTTGGTGTGTCTTGGTGTGTCTTGGTGTGTCTTGGTGTGTCTTGGTGTGTCTTAGTGTGTCTTGATGTGTCTTGGTGTGTCTTAGTGTGTCTTGGTGTGTCTTGGTGTGTCTTGGTGTGTCTTGGTGTGTCTTGGTGGGTCTTAGTGTGTCTTGGTGGGTCTTAGTGTGTCTTGGTGTGTCTTGGTGGGTCTTAGTGTGTCTTGGTGTGTCTTGGTGTGTCTTGGTGTGTCTTGGTGGGTCTTAGTGTGTCTTGGTGTGTCTTGGTGGGTCTTGGTGGGTCTTGTCGGGTATTGCTGTGTCCCTGTAAACAGTGAGCAAGAGTCAAGAACTCGGGGGGCGTCCTTTGAACTTTATTTATATATACTTTTAAGCTTTGACAATTTTTTACTCTGTTTACTTCCCTGTATTAAGGGGAAGGGTTGTGAGATAGAATTGTGGGAAAGGAGCCTGGGTGATACTGGCCAACACCTGCCTTAGAAGTGGGCCAGTGTTCAATGTTCAACACAATTTTAACTGAACCTCCATGATCTCTACAATGCCAATCCATCCACATCCCATTTCAGCAGGGATAAGGTTGAAGCAATTGTGCTATAGACTTCCCTATACAATCACTCCGTCTTTGAATGCTCTCTTCAACTTTATTGCCGTGGTTTTCTCATTTTGCCACGTGCAAGCTATGTGCACTGTAATACTTAATACAATTTCCCCTCAAGCTCTGAGCGTTTCTCCCCCCTACTTCTTTGGGAGACACCTTAGTTTGTTTATCATTGCAAAGCCCTTCATTCTGAAAAGAAGGAAGACATTCCCTTAACTTTGAGGGAAGGGTGGTCTGGAGTGAACCTCCTAAACACTGTGGCATGAGGTGTTCATTCTGTCCTCTCTGCAGGCCTGTCTTGCGCTGCGGAAGGAGCCCGACCTGGCCAAACCCCTGACCAGCTCCACCTGCCTCCTCCACCGACACCTTAGCGCTGCCTCAGTGGCAGCCATGGTGCCCTTCCACCTGCGGCCCGTGTCCACCTCCAGCCCTGCCCTCTTTCAGAACCAGCAGCTCCAACAGGCTCTGCTGCCTCCGGTGGTCACGCCCAACTGCTCCTCCGCACACACGCCGCTTTTGTTCTCGCACTTCTGACCCGGATTACAACTCGGACAGCAATAAAAACAAACTTGAAGTTCCTCTCATTTTGATAATTTGTTTTGCTTATTCTTTATGTTTGTGTTTTCTTTTGGGGGGTTGGAGCTTATGCCATATTTGCTTGGGCCTACCCACACACACAGAGATCCCGAGGCCATCTGATGTGATAGATATTCTTGGACTAGTCTCAAAACGCAGCCCTGACTACATATCTTTGGACTTTAGCGTAATGTAAAACCATCAATCAGGATTGCGTTGTGATCAGCTGCAGACACAGTATGTGCAGAAAGATGATCTTGTTGGGAAGTGAAAACAAGTCTCCTGTGCAGCAAGGATACTTGCTGCACAGAGATGGTCTTCTCCATGAGAAGACCATCTCTCATGGATTCCCTTGTCAAAGCATCCGTTTGATCATATGGAGCCATCCACTGAACAAGAAACACATGTGGCTGCTACTTTGGTGTGTGTGTGTGTGTGTGTGTGTGTGTGTGTGTGTGGTGCGTCTCCTACAGATGTAGTCTTTTTTAGGAGTACCACAGTTTACTGCATGGTTGCTGTGCTGACGATACACATAGCAGAAGAAGATGAAAGAGAGTTTTGCATTAAAAAAAGATGCCCTCTTTTTCTGTACATTAGAAGACCTGCTGTATTCATCACTTATTTAGTTTCCAAGGATTTACACTTTCTATAACATAACAAAGTTGTATCTCTGTTCCCTGGTCAACCAAGTCTTTATGAATCAGTAAAGTATTCATACCGCAAATTAAAACCACATGTAAGAAGTCTTCTTTGGTGGCTGCAGAAGCTGTAGGTTATTTTCCAGATGTATGTGACTATAAACCCAAGCATGAAGGATTTCAGATTTTTATTATTTTCTAATAATAACAGTGTTGAAGTGTGAATGGCAGAATCTTAATGACAATCCTTGCAGGTGTGTGTGTGTGTGTGTGTGTGTGTTTGTGTGTGTTTGTGTGCCTGAGAGTACCTCCAAACAGGGATCTATCTATGCTTTTTATAGATCTCAAATTGTCCATGTATTGGATTTTAAGATAAATATAGAAACAGTAAATATGTACCAGATATGGTCCTGCTGAGGCATATTTAAAGAAAGAAAAAGGAAAGTGATGAAAAAAAATGAATTAAGTTCACATCTCTCCCCTGCTGTGGAGGCATTGCCACGCTCAAAATGAAAAGCCCCTTTGCTCTCTCGCTCTACTAATGTGTATGTGCCCTTGTAGTCACGGTCAGGAATCCGTGGATAAAACAACCCATCTAGATCAAAGTAAACATCTCCTCTTTCCAGAAGTCATTCCTCTGCCTCTTCATACTCTCTCGTCCTCTGGGCTTCATGTGTGCAACCATACCCAACCACGCTCATCCTGCCACGGTTCCTCACATTGGTACCAAAATACGATGAACGATAGAGGACATCCAGATGAAGGCTTTCCATGATTATCTATCTGGTAGCTCTACTCTATTCCTCAGCCCCCTTCGTCTCCATGGAAGGCAGAGCAGGAATGTTGAGCGTTCTTTCATCGTTGCCTGGAGGATATTAACTTTTACTTATTTTAATTAACTAGCTCTATTGTTGTTAGGTACTAAATATGTGTTATGGTGGGTGCGATATGGTAGATATTAGAGACTGTTATCCAGCCAAGGCCAAAGATGAGTTGTTTATTTGCAAGACGCATCTAAAGGGCATCCTAGATATCTTTGTCTCTGTGTCCGTCTTCCAACAAAATGCATTGAATAAGTCAGAGGACAATCTCTAAAGCTCTGTAGGGATGAATGTCTTGCTTAATAGCAGACATTAGAATATTTAATTATTTATTTAGTCAACCTGGGGAGACAACAAAGTGAGAGTTGTTCTTGTTTATAAGGCGTTCACATTGAAAAATTGCTATTTTAAGAACAGCAAAGCCATTTCAATTGGTTGCTTGAGCAGTGTACTTGCAATCACCACCAGTTGACATGGAT
Organism: Pollachius pollachius; assembly: GCF_949987615.1. Classification (NCBI taxonomy): domain Eukaryota; kingdom Metazoa; phylum Chordata; class Actinopteri; order Gadiformes; family Gadidae; genus Pollachius; species Pollachius pollachius. The sequence continues at coordinate 22,069,711 of NC_136946.1, read as the reverse complement.
AAGTAAAATAAGGTACCTTGATTTGAAGGAGTGCAACATTTCATTAATTAATTGGTTGCAAACATTTCTTCTAAAACTACCAAAAAATAATCTATATCGTTATGTAACACAGTTCTAGTATTTTCAGATCTGGACGATAGCAACCGAACAAGACCCAACCATCATCTCTGCATCCCAGATTACCTCCAAATCATATTTCCATCCTTATGGAGTTCAAGGTGCAAATTCATCCATGTTCTGATTCCCTGAGGCTCATTATCACCCACCAGAGCTCTCAGCTACTACATCGTACTGGAACGAACACTAGGCTCCCCGCCATTAAACCACGTTTCCCTCCAGCTGTCGTAGCGATGTGCTCTCGAGCCTTCAGGGGGAAGCGGCTAGCTGTGTGATGTGCATCTCCAGTTCCTCCAAAAGCCTGCGATGGCCCCGCAGTGACCTCCAGCCACAGGAGGAAGGACGGCA